>NC_057945.1:36925351-37087851 GCF_018555375.3 Anguilla rostrata | reverse complement strand
TCACCGGAATAAGGGTGGCACACACACACGGAATGTCAGGAATGAGGTTTACCGCTGGGCGCACCTCTGGGTCGGCCGGGCGGGCGTTTGTGTGTGTGTGTGTGTGTGTCCCCGCACGCTAGCTGTAGAAACATTCTTACACTCCTAGACCTGTCTGGCCACATTCCAGGACAGCCCGCTGGTTTCCATGACACCCAACCCCACCAGGACCTGCTCTGAATGTGCCTGTTGCCAAAAATGTTTTTATTTCCCTAAAACAAGCACACGTCATCTACACGTTGATCAATGGCATTCCATGACTAGAGCCTTTTTCCCCTCATTGTACTCAATGGTTTAGTCATAGTTATTTTTAATTCTTTTGGTTTCTGTCTCACAAGTATATTAAGATCAGATGCATGTTGAAAATAGTTTTTGAATGAATGTGAATTTCTCGGTGCATTCTGTAGAGGAGAATGTCATCTGAAAGTAAATCACAAACTCTTATTTCTTCATTTTGGGGAGAAGGAAATGGTCCGTTACAGTGGTGATTAATGCACACGACCCACTCTGTGGAGAGATGTTTTTAATAGACAGATTCATCTCAAAGGCAAAATAATCATCTGTACACACGCACACACACATACACGCACACGCGCGCACACACACACACATACGTACGTACACATACTCACACAAACAAGTACACATACACATGCATGCGCACACATATACAGACGCACACACACACACACACGCGCGCACACAGGATGTGAGGGATTCCAAAGAGGGAGTTGTGAGTTTTCAGAGCTGGACTATAATTAATTTAGTCATTAGTGAAGGGATACCCTCCTACAACCCCCCCTCGCCTTCTGACTGTGATGTAGGTATTATAATTGCCTATATCCCAGTGCTGGATATTTGGAGGTGGGGAACCTCAAAAGCCCAGATGGAATATCTGCCTCTGAAATTAAGAATCCCCCCCCCCCCCCCTTCCGCCCCTCTCAAGCAATGAAGGGGTCACTGCTGGGTCTCTTTTTGAAATGCAGCACCAGCCCTTCTCTCTCCGCTGAAGAGACAGAGGCGTCCTTCATCATGGTGCGTGCGAGCGCGCACTGCAAGGCCTTCCCTTTGTCTCTCGGACACGTCGGCCATTTTGCGGGCCGGGCGCGGAGTGGAGTGGATTTGTCAGGGCGTGCCATCGGCTCGGCTGCTGAGGTCACGGGCAGTTCGTTTAGCACGACGCTCGTTCTCGCTAAAGCTCCGCTCGTTCTCGCTAACGATTGCCCCGGCTGGCGAGCTCCTGCCCTGCCCCTACTCCAGCCCAGTTTCTGGCCGCGGGCTCTGCGGCTAGGCTAGGCTAGGCTAGGCTAGGCTAAACGTGCGACGGCGCTTCTCACGGCTTTCAGGAGAAGCAGTTTCCTTCTCGCCAGTCCCGTGTCCCTCCCGCGTGTCATTGGCTGGCTCAAAATGGCAGGGTGGCGGATAATCACGTTTGCGTCGAATCATTATTATTTTTCTTCTTCTCGTTGGCGTTGACAAATGACACTGTCAGCCAAAGACGGGCAAAGCAGCACCGTGTTGAATTGAGAAGTGTGTGTGTGCGCGTGTGTGTGTGTGTGTGTTTATGTGTGTGCGCGTGTGTGTGAGAGTGTGTGTGTGCGTGTGTGTGAGTGTGTGTGTGTATGTGTGCGCGCGTGTGTGTGAGAGTGTGTGTGCGCGTGTGTGTGTGCATGTGTGAGAGTGTGTGTGTGTGTGTGTGTGGGTGTGTGTGTGTGATTGAGAAGTCAGGATTATAGATGAAGAATTTTAGGAATGAGGGTGGTCACATATACTCTGTAGTGAATTATGTTGTCACTATAATAATAATAATGCTTGATACACCCAGGAGAGCACAGGGGCTGGGATGGGGCTGAGCGATATACCACGAGGATCATTATCAGATTCAGGAACAGTCTTCGCCTCCATGTGGTGCATTACCTTTCTTTTCCTCTTCAAAAAAAAAAGAAATTATACCTGGAGTGGCAGTTAACAAGCTAACTGAAGAGGCTGCGTGAAATGAAAAAACGATTTATCTATTGAGCGTTGATACGACAGCCAATCAGCAGCCAAGGTCGCACGGTGTGATGCGTTTTTGTCAATCGCATGGAAGCTGTGAGGCCTTCCTGCTGATTGGCTGCCTTACGGTCCACCCAATAGATAACAGCGGTGACCGTGAGTTCATTTTTTTTTTTAATCTATGAAATATTCACTTCATAGAGTTCAGTTGCCCTTTTCAGCTGCTAGTTTGGACTCGTCTGAAATGGCAACCGCATGGTAAACAGCCGACCACGTTTCAGAGAACACCTCTGTGCCACCTTTGGGCAGCACCCTTTGTGCTTGTGCCGCCTGCCCGTCATGCCAGGCTGGCGGTTTGGTCAGCTTATCTGATGTGGGTGAAAGCCCCCACGCGCGTTTACCGTCGGGTTTCGCGCTCGGCGTGCGAACGCGGTCGCGTCCGTTAAAAAACGAAAGGGGCGCGTTCCCTTTTAACGGCGGACCTGCTTCACGCCCGCTGCGGATTCGTCAGGAGGAGGAGGAGCCCCGTGGATATCGCCGGCGGCGGCGGCGAGAGTAAACCCCGACCCGCGCTCCTTCGCTTCGCCGGGAAACGGGCGGTTTGTCGAGCCAGGATGCCGCGGTCTTCCGCGGCACCGCCAAACCCTCTCCCGCACGGGAGCGCGTTCACACTTCAGCGCGAGAGGCGGCGCGCTGAGGAGGTGATGTCACACGCAGGCCCTGAGTGAGCGGCGGCGGTGCGGCGGGTCGAGGCCCGGCACAGACAGGAGATACGGCTGGATTAGTAAAACAGGGCTCTGGCACCCCCCCCCCCTTTTTTAGCCGAATCCTTCAGCGTGTTATTATTTCTTATGTTTTGGCCTTGTGATGTTAAAAAAAAAAAAAAAAAATAGTCATAGTCATGACGTTGCATAGTCATGTCGCAAGTGGGCTTTGAGGAAGGAAGCACCTGTACTGGTAAAGCCGCCCCCCCCCACCCTCACCCACCCCCACCCTCACCCACCAGGTCTGTTTCCACCTCAAAGTGAAACAACGGACAGCGCATGTTTTCCCCGCTTTGTCATTCATTTCATACTTTAACTTGTGTGTGTGTGTGTGTGTGTGTGTGTGTGTGTGTGTGTGTGTGGGATGGGGGGCGGGGGATTCATATGGTTTCCAGTGGGAGTGGCAGGTGAACCTTAAGAAGTTGTGTGAGGCTTTTCTCATTTTGACTTGTTTGATGTACTTTCTGGTCCTTTCCGCCTCAAGGAACACCTTTCTCTTCCTCCTTTTTCAGAGAGGGATTAGGGAGCGTGAGTCTTCTTTACACAGTCAATGAAGAAGTGTGGAATTAATGCATATAAATGAGTTTCCATAACTAATATCTCGCTTTTTAAATTTTTTTATTAAAGACAGGGTACAAATCCATGTCGGTGTAAAAGCTTCCTTTGTTTCTGAAGATCTTCTATCCACACGTGCGAAAAGACTCAAATGACTAGCATCGTTTTTTTTTTGCTCGGTGCTGGCAAGATTAGCGTGCTGTTAGCGTCAGGCGTTTTCGAACGCGCAGGACCGGTTTCCAGAACATTCTTCGGTTGAGCAGGCCAAACCCGGACGCGAAACCGTGGCCGTCAGGCCGTGTTCTCCTCCGTGGCAGGAGCCGCCTCCTTCCGCAGTTACCGAACTTGGCATCGAACCGCAGGAGCCCTCTCCGGCTTCCGCCTAGCGCGGGTTCGAGAATGAGGTCGCCGTGGAGATCGCCACGGAGCATACGGTTTGGCCTGCGGCGCCGCGGCGGTGCCCCTGTCCCGAGACCTCATTGGCTCTCCTGGCTTGGCGAACGGCGAAACTTTTCCCTTTGTGCGATCGTCACGGCAACAGAAAGGCCGGTTGTGCGGGCTGCCTGTAAATCCGCTCAAAGCGCCAGAGCTTCGCTGGAGGTCCCCCCCCCACCCCCCAGGTCTTTATAAACGATCCTCGGCGATCGCCTGAGGCCGGCTGACCTCACCTCCTCGCCGCGTCCCAAAGGGAGCGCAGAACCCCTCTTCAGAGCGAGGCTGCGGAGCTCCCCGGAGGCCACGTCTCTCCGTCAGTCAGCCCCGCTCCGCGCCCTGCCAGGAAGCCCCGGGGGGAATTCGCTCGGCTGTCTGTTTTGACTACAAGTCGGAGGTGGAAAAAAAAAAAAAAAATGGGTATCATCTCCACGCTTGGCTTTGGGAAGGAGATTTACTAACTTTGAAAACTGGGTCTTTTTTTGGGTTTTTTTTCTTCTTCCCTCCCCTGAACAGCTCAGCCCCCCAGTTACCGGTGCGACGGGGAAGACGTGTGCGCCGAGCTCTCGCGAAGAGGGGAATGTTTTTTCCATTCAGAATAAAAGAACATCTCTTCCACATCTTCTCTGCTTTTTATTTAGGTTGGCCGGGGCCCCAGTGAGCCGGCGATGTTTTCGTTTAAACATCAGATGTGAGAGTCGGTGTGTGTGCTCGAGCCCGCTCCGCGTTGGGGACACGGTCCGGCGCGGCTGATTGGAGCCAGTTGTGGGTAATTAACCCCCCGCCCCCGCCCCCACCCCCGACACGCCACGCCCATTTTGGGGGCTCTCTCTCTCTCTTACACGGGCTCCTGCGCCCTGTTTAACGGGCGAGCGAGATCGGCAAGGCTCGGCAAACGCCGGGCGTGTCTCTGCGGCCGCTCCGGTGGGGCCGGGCGGGGCGGGGCGGGGGTGTCGCCCGGTGGGGGAGGCGGGGTTTGGGGTTGACGCGCGGTGGGCGGGAGAAAGCCTGGCCCGGGCCTGCTGACGGTGCGGCTCGAGGCCTGCTGAGCGATCGCCACCCCTCCGCTGTTCCCTCCGCTGTTCCCGCCGCTGCCGCCGCCGCCGCCGCCGCCTGTCCCTCTGGGACGGCCTCCTCGCCGCTGGCAGATGTTGTTTTTCTTCCTCTGTGCGCCTGCAGCGGGGTGACTGGCGCTATCTCTGCTGTCCTCGCGGTGTCTCTCCTAATTGCGTTCGCTGCGGCGCTCCTGTTCACGCAGTGATTCGGAACGCTGCTCCCTGTCAGCCGCATGCACACACGCACACACACATGTACACGCACACATGCACACACGCACACACACACGCACACACACATGTACACGCACACACACACACGCACACATGCACACACACACACACACACACAACCACCACACACACACACACACACACACGCACACATGTACACACACACACATGACACACACACACACACACATGCACACGCACACATGTACACGCACACACACACACGCACACACACATGTACACGCACACACACACACGCACACACACATGTACACGCACACACACACACGCACACATGCACACACACACACACATGTACACGCACACACACACGCACACGCATGCATGCACACGCACACACATGCACGCATACACACATGCGCACGCGCACGCACGCACACACACGCACGCACACACACACGCACGCATACACACGCGCACGCACGCACACATGCAGAGGAGCCGCAGTGCATTTAGAATGTGTCTCAGAATGCGCAGGGCGCGGTGTTCCGTGGCTCCGCCCCCATTCCACCGATCTGGCCCCTCCTCTCTGTTTCTTCCCCTTTGTCTCTCACTCTTTCTGTTTCTCTCCGTTTCCCTCTGATCTCTCCCTTTCCTTATTTCTACTCCTGCATCCCTTCTCCCTCTCTATCTCTTCTCCCTTTCTCTCTCTCCTTTTTTCCTTCCTTTTGTTTTTCTGCCCTTCCCTTTTCCCCTTTTCCTCCCTCACTGTCCCGCTCACTCTTTTCTCCATTTCCCTTCTGCTCTCCTTTTCTTTCTCTCTTTCTCTCTCTCTCTCTCTCCCACTCGTTCTGCGTCCCTCCCTCTTTCTCTGTTGGTCTCCTCTCTCTCTCTCTCCCTCTCTCCCTCTTCCACTCATTC
Organism: Anguilla rostrata; assembly: GCF_018555375.3. Taxonomy (NCBI): domain Eukaryota; kingdom Metazoa; phylum Chordata; class Actinopteri; order Anguilliformes; family Anguillidae; genus Anguilla; species Anguilla rostrata. Next base: position 37,081,895 of record NC_057945.1, on the reverse strand, counting down.
TGCCTCCCTCCCTCTTTCTCTGTTGGTTTGTGCTCTCTCTCTCTCTCTCTCTTCCACTCGTTCTGCCTCCCTCCCTCTTTCTCTGTTGGTCTCCTCTCTCTCTCTCCCTCTCCTCATCTGCCTCCTCCCTCGTTTCTGTGTCTCCTCCTCTCTCTCTCTCCTCTTCTCTGCTGCTCCCTCCCTCTCTCTCTCTCTCTCTCTCTCTCTCTCTCTCTCGGTGCAGCTGGGGGATTTCCTCCTCGCGTGGCGTGGTCATGTGACCGCAGGATGGGTGTGGCCTGGTGCATTCCGGGCTTCTCCTGTGGAGGCTGTGTCAGTGCAGAGGGAGGAGGCCTGGCTCACAGGCCTTCACTTGTTTGCATTCTGATACCAATCGAGGTGCAACAAAGATGCCTTTTCAAAACCCCGGCAACCCGTCGCCATGGCGAAGGAGACGTTCCGTCCTTAAACTCCGCCTGCGTTCACGACGACGCCTCCTGTAGCGTGCTGCTAACACATTTTCTCTCTTTTTTTCCTATTTCTTTTGTTTTCTTGCCGTTCATTTGCAGTTATTTTGTTTGACCTTGAGGAAAGGACGTCGGCTCTGGGCGGTGTGCGCCGCGCGTTACCGCCCGTCGTGAAAACGAAGCTTTGATATTTCATCTCTGACATTATGCGCGCTTAAAATTTAAAAAAAGAGATAGATAAAAAAAAAAATTTATAATTACTATAAAATAATTTTGGGAATTGCAGCATTTCCTGACTTGCAGTGGCCGTTGTGGGGGGACAGACAGCGTTATTGGGGCTCTAGCGCTGTTTGTTTGTAGAGCTCTGTGGCCGGGAGCGCGAGGAGTCGCAGGACAGATTATCCCCGGAACGTGTGACTAACTAACTGCTGGAGGGCGGCTTGGCAGATCTCCAGAGGTCTGGGTGTGTCTGTGTAGCCTTTGTGTGCTGGGGGGGGGAGTCGGGGGGGTTTGGTGCAGTGTGGGGGCTGTGATGGAGCGGAGAAGGGAAAGGGGGGGAGGGGGTGGGGGGTGGGGGGGGGGCGGTGATGTCACCCAGCCGGGAGAAGGCTCTGCGTTTTCCCCCTCTCGTGTTAGTATGCAGGGCAGGTGTGGCTGCAGTGCGCGGCTGGCTGCAGCCTTGCAGTGCTTCAGACGCCTTCTCCTGCTGCTAACGCGCCGCTCCCGTCGCCCGGGAGTCTCCCGGCTCCCCTCCTCTTCTCCCCTCCTCCTCTCCCGCTCCTTCTGACACGTATCACACGCACGCCGGGCACTGTTTTAACCCTCTGAAGAGTAGGTTTCCTTTTTTTTTTTTTTTTTTTTGGAATGTCTGTTCAAGATTCTGAGTCAGTGTTCTAGAACTCCGTCGCTTTCGGTCGCCAGCGGCGATTGTGACATCAGCATTAGAACGTTCGGTTGAGAACGTTCCGATCACGTATTTGTGACCTCACACTTCAGAGGGTGAAAAGTCATTATCTTGCAAAGCTTTTAATGCGTTCAGCCATTTTTTGAAAATATTTATTGACTCTGTACTTTGCTGCAGCAGTGCACCCCTTGTATGTGTTACATAAATACATGTCATTGACCTTGTTTGCTCTTGTATTAAAATATTTAAAGCTCACTATGTTTGATTAGTTCTAGGAAAATGCGAGAGAATTTGATTGATTGATTTTTTTTTGTTTGATTGATGTTCCCCTCCCCCTTCCCCCCCCCCCCCCAGCCTGGCCTGTCTGTCTGAGCTGAAGTCCAGATTGCAGACGGGACATGTTTATCTTTCACTGCTTTTTCCGTGCCCGCGGCCCTCTTATGTGTTTGTCATCCGTTTCGCCTACAGCCCTCGTTCCCCCCCCCCCCCCCCCCGCCCCACCCTGTCAGATCTCCCGACTGCTGTTGAGGGCGGGAGGGAGAGGGGGGCGGGAGGACGGGGTGGGGGGCGGGGATGAATGGGTTTTCAGCCTGTCAGGGATTGAGCTATGGATTGGTGGGGTCCACTAGTTAGAGGATATTGATCAGCCGGCTGCTGGTGCACCCCCCCCCCCCACTCACTCACTGATGCTCAGCCTCCAGAGGCTTTTAAAAAAATCAAATCGGCGCCTTGCTCTCGCTCCATTACCAGGACAACTGTTGCACCTGCATTAAAAATGAAAGCCATGCACCAGTTGCTCTTTATATATATAGGCTATATTTTTTTTTTTCCCCCATATCCCCTTTTTTTCTCCGTTCGCTCCTGAGCTCGTGACGGTTTTTACCCGCGACGGGGAGAAATTAAACCGGCTTCGTCTTTTCTCCGCCGCGACCTCGACGTTCCAGCCAGCGACGCCGTTGAGCCGCTGTTCAGCGTTTTTTGACTGAGATCTCGGCTTGTCAGTGCCATTGCAGTCCACTCCACCCCCCGTGGGACGGGGTTCTCCCCCCCGGTGGGTACGGCTTACCTGCTTTGAGCCGCCGGCTGTCCCGTAGGCGCTGGACGGGGTCGTTCGTTAGCCGCGTGCCGCGAAGCGGTCGTCATTAGCCTAATTAGTGAGACACGGCTCTTTGAGTCTGCCTGAGGTGGCGGGGAGAAGGGCTACATCACCAGTCACGTTTTGGGTTTTCCCAAAGCAGTCTGGGTATTTAAAAAAAAACACAAAAGTAGAACTGGTAAGTGTGACAGCGGTAAGTAAATTACCGGTAAGCGGCAAGTACCGTTTTGATGCTGTGGCACGTTCAGTCCGAGCTGAGAAGCACCAGCCGGTGGGGAAACACACACACCTGAGGTTTGTGGTAACTAATCAGCCCGGCTTGTCAAAGGCGTGTTCCTTCCTCTCTGCGGTACGGTGGCTGAGACCTGGAGCTCACGGCGAGAGAGAGAAGGGGAGCGTTTCTTCGTCTATGTGCTCAAGACAAAAAAAAAAAAAAAACAGAAAGAAAGCGCTGCTGCTTCAGTGGAGTCGCTGGGCAGCTGAGAATCGGCCGACTGAGTCGACCGGGAAAGCTGGGAAGTTTCCGTCGTGTCCGGTTTCTGCTTTCCTCGGTCATTGTCATTTCAGCTTATTATTTTTTGCCTGGAACCCACGAGGGGGAAGGGTGAAGGTGTTTGTTTATTTGTTTCCGTGTTCGAGTGGGTTCGCTCTGTCTCTCTCTCTCTCTCTCTCTCTCTCTCTCTCTCTCTCTCTCTCTCTTTTTCTCTCTCTCTCTCCCCCTCTCTCTGTCCGTGGCAAACTACTACTACTGGCAAAACACCTGTAACTGCCGCATCTCCCTCCCAGGGGTGTCACACGGCGTCTTGACAGCCGTTTGTTTGTTTGTTACCGTGGAAACAGACGCTCCGTGTTCTTATTCCGAGCAGCATGTTGAGTGCTGCATTCCAATGGCATACTCTGCAACCCCAAGGTGTCCTCACCCGCCCACCATCCCCCCCCCCCCCACCCCCACCCCCCCGGCGGGGCTGTGTTGCGTAGCGATCTGTGCAGATGCACTAATCTCCATGTCTTCCGTGATTGCGGTGGAGAGGAAACGCAGAGCTGGGGGACAAGTGTACATATCTCAGAGACCAGTGAGTCAGTGCAGCCTTTTCCTGGGTGACGAGATCTATTCGCCGCAATTCTATTCATGCACACGGTTCACCTTTCTGAACGTAGTGAGGAATGCTTATGGTGTGTTCTCTATCGAAAACACACACGAAACAGCCTTTCTGAGGAGAGCTGACGAGAATAGATTTTGACATGACTGCATTTGCTGTGTGTGTGAGTGTGTGAGTGTGTGTGTGTGTGTGTGTGTGTGCATGTGTGTGCGTGTATATGTGTGCTTTTTGGTAACCAGGAAAGTAAGATTCCATCTTGTGTTGAAATGCCATCTATCGAATTTCCTTCTGCCCTTTTTTGAGGAACCTCCACCCCTTGCCCCTCTTGGCAGTGTTGACCCGTGTTTCATAAGGTCCTGCCCTGAGTGGAGACCTCTGTGCGGTCTCCACATCGCCCAAACGTGCCAACCAGAGGACCAAAGACCACTGTGCGGTCCTCACTTTGCACAGACGTGCCAAACGGAGGACCAAAGGCCGGCGTGCGGTCTTCGCTTCCTGCAAACTTGCCACACACGGAGGACCCGGGGACCGAGAGTGAACAGATGGAATCTTTACTTCCATCTGCTGCCCGGATTTGAGCTGGAACACTTTCTATCTCTCCCCGGCGCTCTCTTCTCCTGACACACTGATACTGAATCCAGGCTCTGTGCCGCACGGGGGGTCAGGGGGGGCCACCCGTTTCGGTAACGGTCCTCTTCGCCCGTCAGGTTTAACCACACGCCTCTTGTAGCCGGTGTCCTGGTTTCCAACGGTTCCCGTGCCCCCCCCCGCCCCCCCCCACTCCCCCCCGCATGCCTGCTGCAGAGCCCTGTCCAATCAGATGTGTCCTCCCACTCCGACTCTTAGAATCCTCACCCGCCAGTCCAGAGGGTGGGGTCTGGGGTCTCCCTGCGGATCATCGGGGGGGTGGGGGGGGAGGTGGGGGAAGGCCGGTGCTAATTGAGCTCGGTGCCCCGGGTCGATCTTAGCACAGAGGCGACACTTACGACCCTGGAAGAGCCTCTCGCTGGGCAAGGCGGGGTCAGGGGGAAGAGCGGGTCCAGATTAATTTGGCGGTAATGAGCGATGTCAAAGGACTGAGCGGTTCCTTCCGCTAAGGCCAGAGTTCTGAGCCCCAGCTGCAGTGTCTGCCCTTGGATTATCAGCCGCTGGAGACGGCTGGACGGGCTCACGGTATCTGTCCTGTCCTGTTTGCTCTTCCTGGAATGGGGGGGGGGTGGGGGCAGGGGGTGGGGGAGGGACTCCTATATAAGTGGAGCTGGTCAGTGGCCAACTATAGAGGATTGTGGTTGTACTGGGCAGCTCCCAGGTGTGAATGTGTATGAGCGTGAAGCAGGGCGTTGCTGCAAAAGAGCATCCGTGCTCAGCGAACCTACCCTGGGTAAATAAAGGTTAACTGATTAACTAAATATATGATCGTGGAACCTTTCACCTTCTGTCCTGGTCTTTCTCCTCAAGACCGTGTGTGGAGGCGGTCTGACCCAAACTGTGGTTATCTAAAGAAGCCCAGAACGTTCGTCTTGACCTGAAGAAGAAGCAGCACAACACCTCGGTCAGTGGTCCTGGGACCTGGTCCTGGAGAGAGTCACGGGTTCTGCTGGTTTTTTTGTCCTCACCTTAAGATCAGCAACCGATTCAAACTCAGGAAAACTGAGCTGACCTGGTAAATGGAAAACGGACTGCATTTACATAGCGCTTTTACAACTGATGCCTCTCATTCACCAGAGCAATTAGGGGTTAGGTGTCTTGCTCAGGGACACTTCGACACGCCCCGGGCAGGGGATCGAACCGGCAACCCTCCGACTGCCAGACAGCCGCTCTTACCTCCTGAGCTGTGTCGCCCCCCCGGGGTAACCGATCAGCTGCTTCCCAAAGTGCTGAATCCCCACGTAAGTCAGCAGACCGGTTCCACTGGCTCTCCCCCCCCCCCCCCCCCGGGGGCCAGGACTGCGGGGCCACTGCTCCAGATGATCAGGCCCTTTGCTTAAGAGGCTCAGGATACATTTCCCACCGAAGTGTGGGGAGAAACGCCCTCGTGCCTCACGCGAAGCCTCTCGGCGGCGCGGTCGATGCCGGCGCGTTGCGTTCGCTGTCTGCGACGTCGCCGCCGCACTTACGCGCGAGCTGAATGGCCTCGGCTCATTAGCCGAGCGTCTACTGGTGCAAAGCGGCTAAATGATCATGGCACTTTTGAAAAGGGTAAAAAAAAAGAGAAAGAAACCACTGGCAGTAGCTAAATGGTTTTTTTTTTTGCTCCTCATAAATTTGTGTAGTTCCGCTTCGGAAGCAGGGAAATCACGGTTCTCGTGAATGAGCTCTTGTTCTGCTAAAGCTGTTAATCTGTTGCTTTGCTCTTCGTGTGTATTTAGGAGAGAGGTGGGGGCGACGCGTGATTCAGTTCAATCAACCTGAAATTGCTACTGCTGCTGCTGTACGTGTGTCTGCGTGTGTGTGTGTGTGTGTGTCTGCGTGTGTGTGTGTGTGCGCGTGTATATGTGTGTGTGTGATGTGTGTGTCTGTGTATGTGTGATTGGGGCTTACCATTCTACTGATTGTGTGTGTGTGTGTGTGTCCGTCCAGTGTGCATGTATGTATGGTGTGTGCGTGCGTGAATGTATGTATGTGTGTGGCGTGTGCGTGTATGTGTGTGGCGTGTGCGTGTTTGCGTGGCAGATGTGTGGCGTGCGTTATGCTGCGTGTTGTGGCCAGTGCAAGTGTGGGCTGTGGTTTGTGGGCATGTGCTTTCGGGCATTAGTGCGGTCTTGCGTGGCGTCAGGCAGTAGCTGTGCCTCACGGTCTGTGCTGTAGCTGTCCGCACATGACGAGTTGGGAAAGAAAATAATCTTCCTTTGAAGATTCCCTCCTAGCGTAGCCGCGGAACACTGACAGCTCTTCAGCCCTGTCAGACGGCGCTGGGGGGGGCTGTGCCCCTCCCTCTCCCAGCTCCTCTGCCCCTCCCGCTCCCAGCTCCTCTCCCTTTTCGTGAGAAGCACCACAGCTGCATAATGGGATTCAGTGTGTGCGACAAACGTGACTGCACGACTCCCCGTAACTCCGCCCCGATCTGCAGCAGCACAGTCGCATCGGTGGATTTGAACCCGCAGCCCTGAAGCTGCTCAGCTATTGACAGGACGAGTTTCTGGCAAAATGACTTTTTATTTAAATTTAACCCCTATTTACGCAGGGTAGGTTTGACTGAGCACGCATGCGCTTTTACAGCAAAACCCTGTTAATGCCTCCCCCCCCCCAAGTAGCCTAACATGCATGTCTCTGGACTGTGGGAGGAACCCGGAGTACCTGGAGGGAAACCCACATGGGCAACGAGGAGAACGTGCAAACTCCACACAGAAAGGCCCCGGCCAGGATTCAAACCCCCTGTACCATAAGGCCAGAGCTCCGAGCTCTGAGGCGTAGGTGTAGGTGTAGGTGTAGGTGGAGGTGGAGGTAGCATCCGGATTGTTTAGTTTTGACGGTCAGGAGCTCCGACGCGCTAAAGGGGCCCGCCCCCCCCCCCCCCGTCCTCATTACCCCCACGTAGCCCGAGCTCAGAGGGACCGTTTAATAAAGCTGGCATTGCACAACAGCGCACGCCAAGATGAGTCACTTAAAGGGGAAGTTTACCCGTCCCCCTGTGAGACAGCGTACGGCTAAGTGCACTGCGCTTTGGCACATATAAAAATAACCCATCCTGAAATGAATGAGGAGACATTTTTCCGCTTGTTTTTGCTTGCTCAAGCTACAATCTCCCATAATGCATTTGTTCCTCACCTTCCCACGCCAATGCAGGAACCATGCATTGCTCTGTGGGAAATTGAGGTGGTGAGGGAAATTAATTTGTCCATATCGGGCAAAATTGAGTTAAATTTTCATTGCAATGTAAAACGCGATCGTGAATATCTCCTGTACACTCGTGCACACACAAGTACAGGCAAGCTGGTGTGAAGGGTGCCAATGATTCAATATTTGAAAAAGTTGTATGGGATACCTAATCATTTTTTTTATTTTATTGGTGGGTTTTGGGATACATTTACATGTTAATTAAATAGTAATTAGCTGAGATCTACTGTGCCTGTAAGCAGCGGTAACTGTGCGTGTGTTTCATAATAAGAACCGCATCCACAGAACGGCCACCTCATTGGCCGAAGGCTCACTGTTTCAGCCAATCCCGGGAGGCCCGAAGGCGGGCGAGCTTCCAGCCCGTGCGGAGCGTCGGCGTGTCCGGCATCCCGCTTTTAGTTTGGGTTTTCAGTCCGGTCGAAAATCAAGAGGAAGTGTGCGCAAGCAGTTTCCAGCCTTCCTCCTCTCGCGTTGCCAAGGACGGGCGTAAACAAAAACGGGGCTGTGCACTTCCTCTTCGCGAGGAGCGATTTCCTGCCCCTTTGTCGGGGTGGGGGTGGGGGTGGGGGTGGGGGGGGGGTTGCACCGTGGGAGACGGGGGGCCTCTTCCGCAAAATCCGTCAGATTTTCCGCCTGCCCCGGCCCTTCGCTGCAGGGGAAACTCCGGCAAAAGATAAATAAATAAAAAATTTAAAACGGTAGAATGCTCCTCGTGATTAAACGATTGTTACGCGATTTACCTACTGCAAATGCGCCACCGCGGTTTATTGGTTTAATGGCTCTAAATTTTCCTCCTGGAGTCAGCAGGATATAAAAAACGTCCATAAAATAAAGCGTCCGTGTTTCGGCCAGGGTGAGTGTACTGTCTTAACGCCGCTACGCTGGCTCTCAAAGACGGCGGTAAAACGTAAACCCAGCCGACCGGTGGATCCCAGTTCTGCCGCTTGTTCTGTGTCGGGACACATCTTCCAGTGGAAAAAAATGTGTTACGTTGGAGCTCCGCCCAGTACACTGTATCAAATACCGCCTGTTTTGTGTTGTTATAGAGCAGCGGGTATTCGAATCTGGCCCCCGGGGGCCAGCAGTGCTGCTGGTTTTCATTCCTCCGCTCTACTCTGGGCCTGATTTAAACCTGGAAGCCCAGGTGAGCGTAATCTCTGCTCAGTTCGTGACATTAGTGGACTGTGGACTGTCAGGAAGAAGAGAAAACCAGCAGTGCTGCTGACCTGGAAGGCCAGAGTTGAGTAGGCTATCCCAGTTATAGAGCCTCTACAATTGGAATCATAGCAGTCAAGGGAACATTTGTCATGGATTTGTCACACTCTTTTATTGCTATTGCTTTTCCATTTTATATTGATGCTTTAATATATATATTTTTTTGAGTATTAAGTGTTCTGTTGACAATAATGTATTTTTAAGGAATTTATTTTGGTTATCAGAGCAAGTGATTAAATTCAGTTTTCAATAGAGTGTCATCTGAAACAGAATGCACTGTATTATCAGGGCTGTGCTGTAGTAATGGCTAAGCATAACTTCATAAATCACAACTGAGCAAAACTTTATTATAAATGCACGGTGAGCTGACTGATTGACCAATGTAAAGCTTGGAGGGAGAGACCAAAATCTAAATTTTTTTTGGGGCTGTTCTTTTTGAGATCTTCTAACGGTACTTGGGTGTCCCACGGGCGAGCGGTGACATTTCAAAAGCCGGTGTGATTTGTTTGGAAACACTGTCAGCGATCTCTCGCGTGGCATTTACGCAATCTGGCATTTGCACGCGTTCGTTACACTGGGCTAATGTAGCCTGAGCGCTACAGCCAGACCGCGCGTCTCTCCGTCCCGCTTGGCCTTCGACGGCGCGGTCGTGCGAAAGACGGAGGTGTGGAGCTCAGCGCGAAGACGAGGAGGAGCCGTGCATCGTTATTATTATTATTTCTCACACAGACACAGGTTCACGTGCCGTTTGATGTGGACGGAATGCCGTGAGCGCAGGAGCTGCGCTTCAGTATGTCGAGGCATATGGCCTGCCTCAGGCCGCTTTGCATACACTTGCTACATTAGTTGTTGGACAAATATTTCGGCATTTGATTTTTAACCCCCCTCCCCCACTCCCATCGCCGACTTTCAAAGTAGAGAGCTGCCTTGCTGTCTCATTCCTCTTTTGTCAGCATGGGGGTGGGGTGGGGTGGGGCGGGGCAATGTGGTTAGTTTTAGTGCCCGTCTGGAGTGAAATTACGGATGCTGCATCCTCACCATATCCCCGGGACAGAGTGAGGGCTTAACTGAAGAGTCTGTTCTGAGGGGAATATCAGAGTCTCACCGTTGGCCCTGCTGGTGGGTGGGCCTTGTCAGTACCAGTGTGGGGGTCAATCGACAAGAATTGATCAGGTGGATACACACGTGTGGTCCCAGTGCACTTGTTTTGCCGGTCTGTGGGGCTGAGAAGGTTTTTCTCTCTGCTTCGCGACTCTTCCTCTTCCGAAAAAAAAAAAACAAAATCCCGGTCTTGGCCTCTCCACGAGGCTTTCGTTATCAGAGGCACCGCCCAGCAGGCTGGAAAACCAACCAAGGAAAGGAAAAAAAAAAAAAATTCGCTGTTGCTCCGTTAACAGAAGATCCCAAGGTCGGGGGGGGAGGGGGACGACGGCTTTTTTGTTGAGGAAACCGAACCAGCAGGCCCTCGCTGAAGAAAACAGGAAGAAGGGTCATCCTGTTCTCTTGGCATCAGGATGCGGCAGAAAGGAACGGCATTTGGCCACAGGGCAGTGAGTTCCATGCTGCGCTCCTGATGCACCGGGCCTTCAGCAGAGCGTGAGTGTGGAGATTAATGACTGTGCGTGAGTAGCATGGAGTCACAAACGCATGTTAGTAACATAATGCATCATGATGAAAACCAGAAAACTCTCAATGTTTCATCTTTACATTTTCTTACTGCTGCTCGCCCTACAAAAGCAGTCTGTTTGTTAGCAAGTGATTTAGTTCTGTGATACGACAAAAGATTTAGGTCTGTAGAAGCAAAAAAGTAATAGAAATAAAATGTTACGCCTAAATGTACGACTAAAATACTTGCTAAAATGATTTTATGCCTTTTCAGTTCATGTACTGTTTCAGTGTGACTTCAAGCAGCTCAGATCCCGCGCCCTCAAAATATTTATTGTTTAAGGGGGCACCGTATAAAAATTCTGGCCGATATCTAGAATCAATATTTGGCCGGTCCCGAAAACCTTCCTGTTTTATATTACAGCATGAACTCAAACTGCAATCATGTTTACACATTAATGGAGGAAGTCGATGAGCACAGACGTCAACTTGTGCAGGAAAAATGTAGCATTTTATTTGTATAGCAAAATATATCAGATTGCTTGCTTTTTTAATAATGATTAATTCTTTAAAATACTAAATTACAAATCCAAAAATCAAAACGATTGTGATTGAGCTATTTCATTTTTATTGAATTTACAGAATCAGCGGCACATCAAATCGAGTCGTCTCTCTGGTGCTTGGGTGTTACACACACAGGCCAAGTTAAGTTATATCATTGCATCGCATCAGCCATAGTCTGGGTCCGTCAGCCAATACCGGTGATTAAATTCTAAGATGTTATTTCTCGATAATGGCGCTTGCTGATATTACCCTGATTTCTGATTATCGTACGTCTGTACTATCTTTAGTCCCTTGAAGGGATCTTTCCTGTGTTGGGTTGCCATGTTCTTCTGTACCCCCAGTATATGATGATTAGGAGCACGCGTGTGATGGACGTATTCCAGTGACGGGAGTATTACCACACCGATTTGGGCCAGTCAGCTAATGTATAAAAGACCCATGGATAATTAAGCTGGGTTGATGAAACCGTGTGATTCATTAAACCCGTCAGATCAAAACCTCGCCTGACGAACCGACCCGCTGTTGGCAAGGCTGTCCAGTATTGTTGGGGAAAAAAAAGTGGGCTAATCTGCGGTGATTTATGTCGTAATTTTCCATGAAAAACGGCGGTGGAGATTTTGGCATCTTCCCAGCTTGAGTTTTTTTTTTCTCTCTGCATGACCGGAGAGGAGGACAGAAGCCCATCATGGCTTGTGGCGGAGTGAGAGGGATACTGAGACGGCCGGGTCGCTGTGCGAACGGGACTCCGGCGTACGCACGGCCCCGCGAGGCTCGTTTGCATTTTATTTGAGCCCAATGGGGGATATTGTTTGTCTCCATTTTGCACCCGATCGGCGCCTCGGGAAGTCCTGCTCAGCCGGACGCGGCCGGCCTTTACCGACGCGGTAACCGCGACGACCACGCCTCAGCGGGCCGCGTGAGCTCAGACCCGAAGCCGCAGCCAGCCGATCCCACCTTTGTTTATGTGCCGCTGCGCTGTCGTCCGTGGCAACGCGTTATTTCTCACCGTCCGTGTTTCCGTGGCTGCCTCGCTGCGTGTTAGAACATAGGCGTCCCCTTTGGCTCCTTTATTTATTTTATTTTTTTGGCATTTTCTGTATGAGATTTAATTGCGTTTCAGCACACGTAAGACGTTTAGCTGTCCCTCTTATCAAAGCCTCACATAGCTTAGATTCTTTACATGCACGCTCTGAAATGATTGAGGTTAAACACCTTGTTTAGGGGTACAAATATAGCGCCCCGCCTAGCAATACATTCTACAACTTCGGAGATGCACGCCCGGGTTCATAACCTCTATACCACAATGCTGCTCACAGAACAGCCAATGACTCAAGCTCAGGGCTTTAGTGGCAAATTTTGTAATCTGACCTTGTTTAAAATTCTCCTATTTTACTTCTCTAAAGTCAAAACTGGGGAAAAAAAAAGAGAATTGTTTTTTTTCCCCCCTCCGAAATGAATTGTATGTAAATGTGCCAGAGAGATGAGAAAGTGCTTGTGTTTATTTGTGCATTGTGCATTCTTTGGCTGTTATGGGCTTCATTTTGATTACCCGGGTGTAGGAGCAGTCTTTTTTCCCCACAAAGCGAATTCTTCTGGATTTTTTGCACGCCCCGTTCAATGCATTACTTTAATCCGTCGTCTGAATGTGAAATCCGATTGCCTCAAACGGTTTTCAGATCAAACTGATGGAGTGGCTTTGACAATAATAGGAGATGCAAGTTGAGAAAAATGGTGTCGCTTGTCTGATGTGACCGAGAGTTAGGTGCCTTAGAATGAGTACAAGGCACCAAATATATTTCCCAGATCTCTTTTTTTTTTTTGTCGCTGCAGAAGAAAATCAATTGTGTGCTTGTGTGCAACATGGTGTCAAATTTCTTTTGGGGCGGGAAATATTTTCTGTAAAAAAATAGCCTACCTGTCAGTACTTGATTGTGATGCCACATGTGACAAAGTTCCTGGGTTGTATTTTAACACCAATGGAAAACCACACACAACAAAAAACAGGAAATCATTTTGTCTAGTTATGTCATTGAAATTGATTAGTTCCACCATATGACAGACTACTGACGACTATCACATACGTTATGCAAGTGTTGCGCAATGGACGTGTTGTTGTCATATCAGCACTTTAGAGTGGATTCTGCAGTGTATGCATTAGAAACATTTATGTCAGCAATAGATACAAGCACAACTTTAAAGTAGGAAATGTTGTATTTTTATAAAGCAATGTATTAATACTTCATTGGTTGGCCTACTTGAAAACAAAGCTAAATAAACAAGGAAAGCTTGTTTATTTAGCTTTGTTTTCCGTTTTTTTTTGTGTGTGGAGGTAGTGCTATGATTTGTATTAGCATATGAGCCACTAGCACGCAGCCTCACATTGGCACATTAACTTTTCTGGCAAAGCTAGTGGCTTCTCGTTTTCACACAAATGCTACTTCTTGGGCCAGCGAACTGCCCAGGCACTCAAACTGTAACTCCCACGCCAACTCCCATTCATACAGTACATGACCCCTAAAACGGTGGCTGCATATGCAAAAAAGGCTCCTGTGTAGGATTTCTTCTTGGACAGTCTATTGGAGGTCATAGTTTTATCTTGAATCAGCAAAGAACTGTTGTGAGATTAGTTTTTTTTTTTTTTCTTCTTCCAAGGAATTATCTGTTTTCTGTTATCAGAAAATTGCGCACTTCTGCTTTGTTCAATGGTGCATGATGTCTTTGTTTAATCTGATGAGATATGGTCAGAGTTGTTTTTGTGTTCTTTGATGTATAAAATTAACTGCCACTGATTTTGTAAAATTATATTCTCCACACATGGTTTCTTTTCTCTTCTATTGGCTCAGTGGTTATTAGAATTATGTCATAGGTTATTATAATTATCCCAGTGTCTGCCTTTCTTTAAAACAGGATGTATATGTGAGGGCGGCAGGATGTTTAGCTTGGTAATGTACTACCTTGTGAAATCAAGATAGCCTAGAGAAGAGATTTTTTTTGTTGTCTTTGATCCTCATAATGCTTTATGTAAACCTCCCAAACTGCATCGACCTGTTTTTCGGTTGCAGGTTCGTGATAAATAATACCTTACATTGGTTGTGACATATTTTTCTCAGTTGATACAAAACTACTTATAACGACCAAAGCAGTTAAACCGTTTTCATATATGAACTGGAGAAAGTGCTTTCTCGGTTGGTCAGTCTGACCTGCTGTTGCGGTATGCTTCTTAAACATGTTTCTCTCTCTCTCTCTCTCTCTCTCTCTTTTGTTTTCTGCAGTTTAAATCCGGAGGTGGCCGCCCGATGAACATGACTGCGGGTCATTGCTGAAGGGAGTCCCCGCCGCTGGAGTAACATGCCCCTAGCTGTCCGGCTCTCATTTCGGGAAACCCATCACGGCTAACCCGGGCTCTGGCGTCGGACCGCTAGCAGGGGAGATAACCTGATAAACAAACAAATAAATAGATAAGCTCAAAAAAACTGAAATACAAAATTCCTGTCGGGGAGCGGCTGAACTGAAGGTGTTAAATCGTTAAGACGGCAGACAACGTGGAGAGGGAATTGAAAGTAGAATACCTGTACCCTTACTCTTGACCCCACAGACTCCCTAGCTGTATCTAGTAGTAAATAGTGTTTCAGTTCTGTTATTATTATTATTTTTTAAACAAACAATTTACGAGTGCGCGTTTTAATCCGTTAGTTAGCGAAGAAAGGGGACTGATCTGACAAAAAAAAATCAAAAGTAAAACAGCCGATAGCACGATGGCTAACAACGCCGCCGACCACCCGACGGGGAACTCCGTCGCCGAGGGCAACCACGAGGGGGACTTCGGCTGCACGGTGATGAACCTGCGGGAGCTGATGGAGCTGAGGAGCGGGGAGGCCGTCGCCAAGATCCGCGACGACTACGGCGACGTGCAGGGCCTCTGCCGCCGCCTGAAGACCTCGCCCATCGAAGGTGAGAGGAGACGCGTCTCGCGAGCATGAGCGCGTGAGTGAGTGAGTGAGTGAGTGAGTGAGTGAGTGAGTGAGTGAGTGAGTGAGTGAGTGAGTGAGTGAGTGAGTGAGTGAGTGAGTGAGTGAGTGAGTGAGTGAGTGAGTGAGCGAGCGAGCGAGTGCGTGAGTGCGTGAGTGCGTGAGTGAGTGAGTGAGTGAGTGAGTGAGTGAGTGAGTGAGTGAGTGAGTGAGTGAGTGAGTGAGTGAGTGAGTGCGTGAGTGAGTGAGTGAGTGCGTGAGTGAGTGAGTGCGTGAGCGCGCTGCCGCAGCCAATTTCCCTGATGCTAAACCGGCCCCTGAGCCTCTGGGGGGGAAGCTTTAAGCCCTTCTGCTTTTTTTGGGGGGGGGGGGCGCGCTGTAGATGTAATTTGTAATTAAATGATAAGTAACGCTGAGAAAGGATTTAAAGTTCGGGGCCGAGGAGTTTGCTCAATATTGAGACACTGGAAGGTGGAACGGTGGAGCTTTTATGAGACGAAATATGTACTTCTGTACCCTATTAGCAATAATAATAATCATGCATTGTATTTATGTAACGCTTTATAAAAGTACCCAAAGAATCTCAGGCGCTCCAGGGCTCCTGATTCTACTGTAAGTCTTACTCGAAGGTCTCCCGCCCGTAAGAATGAGGTACGCTACATCGAATGCCAAAAAAAGAAAAGAAAAGAAAGAATGAATTGAACTGAAGCCGCAGTTACACATATAGAAATTCCCTGCTGTCGGTAGCTTTGCTTGATTGAAATCAGTTGGGTTTGAAGCATTTTAATTTCCTGTTTTCCAGTGCTGAACGCGTGCCTCGTTCTTCTGGGTCTGCTTCTGCCGCTGTGTGTGAAAACCGAGGCGAAGCTCCTCGGGAAAAAAAAAATTGATTGACAAATCGATTTCAGGGACGCTCTTGGGAGGCTTGTATCGAGAGTGTGGTTTTGAACGAGACAGCGATTATTCTTTGTCCTGGAGGGCAACGGTAGCAGGGAGGTCGCTAATGTTGCGTGCTGAGGAGAGAAAATGGGTGGGTGGGGGGGTTGAGGGGAGAGCATGGCTGCATGGAGACTAGTCTGGGGGGGGGGGGGGTCTAAAAATATCCGGACTGATGGGGTGGAATGTTATCAGATAGTGTATTTTTTTAAGGGGCCCGGTGTCATATCTTTTAGCCGCCTCCAGGGTTCCTGTTCCTGAGAGATACTGTCTGATTCAGGCTTTATAAACAGCGTCCAACTGTCACATTCAGCGGGCTGATTAGTCTGAAGTAGTTAAACAGAGGACTCTGCTGCTGCTGGTGACTCCCAAAAGGGCATGTGTTGTATCCGAGTAAGAATCACCGTCTTGTAAATATTTGATTTTTAAAATCTGTTCATATCAGTTTTATTTAATTACGCATAGCTGATGTCTGGACGTTTTTTTTTCATTATTATTTTTTAAAATACCATAGAGTCATGTAAAGGCCATCTTGCAACACTGATTATTGCTGTTCACCATATGCAGCCAATGACTTAGCAAAAGAAAAAAAAAAAGTTATCAATGACATTTGAATTTAATTCCACCAGTTGCGCATATCCCATATATATGGACCAAAATATCATAATATGTATGCAATATTGTGATTTTTTTCTCAGTAATAAATAAATGGGGGGATTCCACGTACCATGGAAGATTAAGCTATCATGAACAAATCCATCATAGTTTTTAAAAAAACTTGTGATTGGTTAACCATATAACGATCTGTGATTGGTTAACCGTATAACGATATGTGATTGGTTAACCGTATAACGATCTGTGATTGGTTAACCGTATAACGATCTGTGATTGGTTAACCATATAACGTTTGATACGGAGTAAAATGGCCGCCTCTGTCTTTTCCCCAATCTCTACGGTGGGCCAATTTAACATATGGGCCCCTTCCAGTTCATTCCGGCACCGGAATTTTGTTCCCCGCCATTCCCTAATTACTTCATAGATCGTTACCCAGTTCCATTCATAACCGCGAGACAGTCGCGCACATGTCCCCCCCACACTCGCGAAATTACTCATTTTAATGAAGGAAGCGTAATTATGTTTTCCCTTTTGGTTCGAGATGCGGGGAGTGGGTGGGGAAAAAAAAAAAAAAGCAATATTGAAGTGAGATTAAGGAACCCTTGTCACAGGTGCTCGAACTAAATAATGGAGAAAAGCTTGTTCGTTTTCAGGAAAACACTTTTTTTTTCTCTTTCTGTATACTAATGGGACTCAAATCTGGCGTCTCACAGTCCCCGTACCCCAACAAATAAGCTGTTTTGTATTCGAGAATCGGTTTAGCACCGTGTTCAGCGAATAATAAATGAATATCCATATTGGATTCCCTCGCTGTTTTTGTTGGTAGGAATCAGCATTGATACAAATTACTGTCGGAATGGATTGGGTAGTCTCCTCTCTCATTCCTGTCACGATTAACTCCCATTATTGCCTGGTGAAGCAGATCCAGATCCCGTCCCAGTCAGATTGGGAAAATATGTTCATTAAGCTTTTTTTTTTTTGTGTGTGTCTTCCTCTTCTTGATTTACCCTGAGGCAGTTCTGCTTGCCTGCAGTCATTTCCACGAATCACTGCTCCCCTCCAGTGTTAGTGCGCTTCCTGAGGATGCTTTAGAGTTTGTGCCCTCTGGTTCTGGGGTTTTTGGTTTAATCCCAAATTAATCATGGAAACGACTTCTATAAATGAGGTCTTAATGAGTAGATTTGTTCTCGCCGCATGATGCACACACACACAAACACACACACACATTCACACTCACGCACATGCACACAAACACACCCAACACACACACACACCCAACACACTCCCACACAAACACACCCACACCCATACACAGTCAGGAGAAAGGTAAGCCCTCGTCTGTACCTAGGCAGTTTGTAACATGTATCAGGACAGCGAAGGTTTCTGAAAAGTGTTCCTTGCTGATGACATTACAGCCCAGTGTGTCTCAATCAGTGTTCATTTTTAAAACGCACCCATCTCCTGCTCCCTAATCCAAAAGACTGATGCACAGTCACTGACATAGCCTCCAAAAAGAAATCCTGTAGCTAGCGATGTAGTGATTTAACTGATGTGGAAACTGGGGGCAGGGGAGAGGGGGGGTGGTGGTGGGGTGGTGGGGGATTGTGGGGGGGGGGGGATGTGGATAATGCAACACCCGCTCACAGCGGGAGCTGTGGATCCGTGGCAACCACGTGAAAAGCACAGTGACCGCTCACCCCTGGGGGGTCAACATGTCAGACGGGGAGACGGATGCACCGCTGACAGAGCGTGTGGAGTGTGAGGAAGTGTGTGACCACGTCGACAGCTCGGGGCGGGGGGGATGGTGGGGGGGGGTAGGGGGGGAGGTCAAACTCTCTGCTCGTTCCACGCTAAGCTCTCTGGCTGGGAGAGAACAGCGAGCTGGGAACACTCAGACGGCCTGGCGCTCTCCTCTCCCCGGCCTCAGCTTGCATTCGCCGCGTGATCACGGGGGAATCCCTTTTAAAGTCGGACGTAAAGGGCGGTTGGTTTCTGCTTTACACCAGAGGACACGGCACACGGGACGGGACACACACGGTACACGGGACATGGGACAGGGCAGCACTTTGGAAACGGCCTGGTGTTCTTCTTCCGCGGCCTAATTATGGGGAATCCCTTTTAAAGTTGGACGTAAAGGGCGGTTGGTTTCTGGTTTACACCACGGGACGGGGGCCAGGGGCCAGGGGACAGGGGCCAGAGGACTGGGGCCAGGGGACAGGGGCCAGGGGACAGGGGACACGGGACAGGGGACATGGGACAGGGGACACGGGACAGGGGACAGGGGACACGGGACAGGGGCCAGGGGACACGGGGCAGGGGACACGGGACAGGGGACATGGGACAGGGGACAGGGGACAGGGGACAGGGGACAGGGGACAGGTGACCAGCAGCACTTTGGTTAAAAAGCTTGGTGACTCTCTCTTAGCGCCGGTCGGAGAAGCTCACCCGTGGTGGCGCTGAAATTCGGGCTGAGCTGGTCTGGGGCGATCGGTAGAGCTGCACACTGAGGTCCCTTTCACTACGGGGGGGGGGGGGGTCTGCCAGCCTGGAGACGACCGAAACGGCACACCCCTCGCTTTCCGCTTGGCCGGGGCGGAGCTGGGGCACAACAAGGGCAAATGGGTACAGTGCCCAGTTTTTACCCAGAAATCAACGCTGGGGCCCGGGCCCAGTCACAGGGTGCCGGGCTGCAGGACCTCCACAGCTCCTGCTGGACAGAACAGCTTTTATATCCAACCGGGAGGAATTCAGCTCACTGGGGAATGTGTGTGTGTCCTACCCAGCACTGAGCGTGAAGCAGAGCTTCCTGCATGAGCACGAGCGATAAAAAGATAATAGAAGAAGGAATAATAATTTAATCATTCACAGTGCGTTTTTCACTTTGAGGTGCTTGTATCCTCTCAGAGGGATACTGCTGAAGGCTGCCCTCCTGCCCCAGGCGAAGACATCATTGTGAAATCTCCACCATATAACACCACTTAATATGGCCATGAGGATGCTGGACAGGTTTCCATTACCCAACATGTATATGAGCTAGATTAACATAATCTCCCTGCAGTAAGACACAAAAAATAAAAAGTCTAGCTTCTACGTTTGTCGTTTTTCATTTGAAAGCACGGGAGCTTTTGTGAGTGACAGACTGTATACGGGGGGGATTATATTTTTTCGTCAGGGGTTAAACGGTGCCGCTTTTGTTAACTCGGATATTTTAATGTGTAGCACTTTGCCCGCGACCGTGATTTGAAGTTCAGCGATTCGCGCGGGAAAGACCCCTGATGTGTAATTAAACCGCGAGGTGTGACATTTTAATTGATGCCACCGCGCGCGAGATTCTTGATTGCGTCTGTTTTTAAAAAAAATATATAATTAATTGAAAATTAGCATTATTTTAATTAAGCAAAGATATTTCATTTGTTAGTAACCAATGGCTTACACAGCTGCTTTGTACACGAAGTGGCTTGGTACGCGTGTGGTAGACGCTGGCTGATGTAAAGGAGGCTTATTGATCCAGGTCCGATCAAAAGCAGAGCTTATTATATTTATCTTTAATTATGCGATAGAGGCTTTACAGTAGACATGGATAAAATGGCGAGGCGTGTGTCTGATGTACTGCTTCGGTCTTTACGTGCAGGGATCTGCTGCGCCTCTCCCCAGATCGGTCTTAAAAAACGAAACGAAAGGAGAACGAATAATCAGCGTTGTATTTCATCGCTAGGCTTCCTGCTCTTCCTCTTCCGCGCTTGTTAACAAACTCTTTAGCATCTGATTAGCCAGCCACGTGATGCATATGACTGTATGTGGAGCTGAGTAACAGATTGCACTACTGTAGGTATTTGAATTTGCACTGCTCTGGTAAATCAGAATTTCTTGAGCCGACGTTTTAAATGTTATGTTAATGCTACGTTTTAGAGGACCGTTTATGCGGGTCCTGATTTACCCCATCGATAAAACACACTCACCGCAAACAACACTGCAGAGCTCTGCCGAAGTGCATGCCTGTGCGCATTTTCATTTTAAAGCCGTCATGGTCTTACTTCGTTCCCTGAGTCCTGGATGAGGGGTCGGGGCGGGGGGGGGGGGGGGGCAGAGGGTGGGATGAATGCGACAGACGTGGCCCCTCCTCCGATCACTCCCCCCCCATCGTTGGCATGCGATTGGCCCGATGGGCGATGTCCAAGGATGGTGAACGTTGCTGTGAAGGGGGGGGGGTTATCGGGGGCGGAGGCGGGGCCTTATCACAGTCAGTCTCACTGAGATGTCACGGGCTCGTTGACAAAGTGGCGCCAACACAGGCCCATCCCTGCAGATCAGCACATTTCTCTGGCATCGACATGCTCAGTACAGCTTTATTAATGGAAAATTTATTGCGTGAGATATTTATTAGTGAGCTTTATCAGTGAGATGCCTGAAACATTACAGGTGTGCGTTAGGGTTAGGTTAGGCCGTGTTCCTGATATAAAATACTTTATGGGGCTTTGTCCCCTGTTCCGAGCGGGCGTGGTCTTTTTAGGCGGTTGACTTGTGTGGAATGAGCTCGCGTTGAGCGAGCCGCTCTGTCACTTAACCCCGGACAAAGCAGGAAATAAAGCACAATTCAGCTCTGCGTTGACAGCTGCTGGTGTTTATTCAACGAAAGCTTGACTGTAATGTTGTTGTTGGTTGAGTACATAATTCACTGTCTAGCCTGTTCATAAGCTAAACCTATGATTAGTTAGCACTTAGCATTTACTCTCCAGATGAGAGACTGTTCCCATGAATGCCATTCCTGATTCAATTCGGATCCGTTTGTAAACATACTGTAGTTAGGATTAGTCAGCATTCAGCTTGGCACTGCCGAGGTTCCAGCCTTCAAACAATATCTCTTATTAAAATCCGGAATTCTTTCACTCGTCGTTATGCCGCTTAAAATACATAAGAGATGGCTGTTAAAGACTGAAGCCAGTAACAAATGAAAATACATTTCTAATAA
Source organism: Anguilla rostrata (assembly GCF_018555375.3). NCBI lineage: Eukaryota > Metazoa > Chordata > Actinopteri > Anguilliformes > Anguillidae > Anguilla > Anguilla rostrata. The sequence goes on along the minus strand of NC_057945.1, from coordinate 37,060,640 downwards.
AAAGAAGACCTCGGAGTAAGTCAGGGTTTAATGTGAGGACTGCGCAGAACTGTGAAATGAGCCTGCTGCTGCGGCAGCTCCATTTTCCCTCAGCCGTGGGGAGGTTGAAAGGTGGAGTCTTTCTTTCAGAGCGTGGTGTGCGAACGGGAGGCGGGGGGTGGGGGGGGGGGGCGTGCAGGCGTGGGGGGGGGGTTAATTTCGAGAGGCGGGTCCGTGGCCTGACTGGGAGGAATTACGGACTTGGCGGCTGTCCAGGGGCCTCCCGCTCTTGTGCCGCCCATGTGCTCTGGAACCACGAGACCTCTGTTCTGTGTTGCTCTGGACGAGAAAAGGGGGGGGGGGGGAAGAGAGCATGATGGGAAGGCTGACTCCTCCAGTTGGATGGGTGTGTCCCTTTTAAGGTGGAATCCTCTGTATTTGATTTGAGCTTTTCTTGGGCGTTTTTAATTTTTTTTTTAAGGTGGTGCCAGTTTGCGTTTGCTTTGTGCCGCCCGTGCGCCCCACACAACAACAGCTTTGTTGCACCAGGCCGGGCAGACGATTACCGAGACGCCGATCCCTGCGATCTGCAGTCCTATCCCTGACTGATTATATGTTTCTCCTTTTAAACGAATCTAAATGTTAAACAGCGAGGCGAAGTAGGGAAGTGCAGAGTGTGGGTTTCAGCCTGTTTTTTTTTTGTTGTTTTTTTTTTTGTGTTTTTTTTGCATTGCCATTTGCATCGTCGCAGGGAGAGCCGTGTTGAAGTTTCCCCCACTGGATTTGGCCCCTTTCCCAGCTCCCCCCGCCCCCCCCCACCCCCCCGCCCACTGCAGGAGGTTATTAATGTGTCCTGAGCGCGCTCTCCTCCCGCTCGCACCGTCACAACAAAGCCGCCATCCGCGGTCACCTTGATGCCCGCCCGCCGCCCCGCAGCCGTCTGATCCCCCCCCCCCCCCCCCACCCCCCACCCCCCCCCCCCCCCACCCCCCGGCGAGATGGCGTGTGCCAAAGATGGCTGTGATCCTCCGGGCTCCCGTGGGTCCGCGTGAGCTCCGCCAGAGAGAAGCACGAAAACACAGTGAAAACACCCTGGTGCATTCCGCAGTCTGTCGTCCGCTCCTCCGCTTCTTCATTAGTTGTGCGTGTAGTCGGGACTGTATGCTGGGTAGAGAGAGGGTGGAGGGGGGGGGTAGCGGTTGGGGGGTGGTGTTGGTTGGGAGTGGGGGGGGGGGTCTTTGCTTTTTATATGGCAATTAACTAAGACCGGCTTGTCGAATGGGATTGGAGCAGATTAAAGCTATCCCGCTTTCGCAGCCGAGCGGCGAGGGCGTTTGGAGGGGATTAACCCCTGCACCCTGGGGTTCGACGGCGGAGCCTTCCGGAGCATTCCGGAGTGTTCCGGAGCATTCCGTGTTCCTGCCCCTGCTTCCTCCCTCCCTCCCCGGCTGCTAACAGCAGCGGCTGGTTTCACACACGCGTGTAGGCGGCGGCCTCCTCCTCCTCCTCCTCCTCCTCCTCCTACCTCCCTCCCTCCCTGCACCGATGCGTCAGACAGACGGGCTTTGCGATCCCACTCAGAGTCCCACAGCAGGCCAGGTGAGGGGTGGTGTGTGTGGGCCGGGTTCGAGCACAGACCGCAAACGTCCGTTCGGTGACTGCCGTAGCTTGAATCATTTTCTCCTGACAAAAAAGAAACAGGAAAAAAAGAGACGGTTGTAAAGATGAAATAAAATAAAATAAAGAAGGGATGGACCGGAGAGCTGGAGAGAAGCCGGGCTGTTGTGATGAAAGGGCTGTTTTTTTTTTTTTGTTTGGTTCTTCAGCTGTCCTGGTTCAGCTGGGGGAGAGGGGGGCGATCCTCTTGGCTTAATTCACAATCTCGTAAAAGTGTCTGCGCCGCACAAATCACTCGGGCTGCGGGGCTGGAGACAGAGCTGTGCTCCATTAAAGAGGGACCGGGCGCTACACGGAGAGAACGAAGGGGCGAAGGGAGCCCGCGAAATGGGTCCTGACTGCGCCCGTCCCGCTCGTTAACGGGGTGCGAGGCAGGGGCTCAGGGTGGGTCGCGTCTGAGATTTCGGAGGGGCCTGCGGGAGGAGGATTTCGGGCTTCAGAACGCGTTTGGCTGACCGGCGACCGCGATCGGAGTTAGCCGGATTTCATATCTGCTGCTACGCCTCTTTAATCTTACCTCACGGGAGAGAGGGAGAGAGAGGGAGAGAGAAGGAGAGAGAGAAGGAGGGAGGGGGAGTGAAGCAGAGAGACAGAGCATGGGAGAGAAAATGAGAGAGAGGGAGAGATGAGGAGAGAGAAAGACGGAGGGGGAGTTAAGCGGAGAGACAGAGAGTGAGGGAGAGAGAAGGTGAGATGAAGGGAGGGGGAGTGAAGGGGAGAGACAGAAAGCAAGGGAGAGAGAAGGAGAAAGAGAGAGGGAGAGGGAAGGAGAGAGAGGGAGAGAGAAGGAGAGAGACGGAGGGAGGGGGAGTGAAGGGGAGAGACAGAAAGCGAGGGAGAGAGAAGGAGAAAGAGGGAGAGATAGGGAGAGGGAAGGAGAGAGAGGGAGAGGAGGAAGATGAGAGAGGAGATAGAGAAGAAGAGAAAGAGAGAGAGAAAGGGAGATAGGGAGATGGAGAGAGAGAAGGGGAGAAGGAGGGAGAGAGATAGAGAGAGATTTTGGGTTTTGTAGAAGCTGAGAATTGGCCCGGCTCATTTTCCCGATTAAACGCCATCTGTGGCTCTGCTGATGAAGTCAGAGTGATCAACACTGAAGGCTGTTTACGCTGGGAGAATAATCTGCACAAACCTGACCCAGTTTCGCCCCAGCGTAAGGAGGAAAAGTTGAAATGCCTTCCTGCTGTGCTCGCCGGTGATATCAGCAGGGTTGCCAGGTACTCAAGGGGTTCACCCCTGAGCAAGTAGTAAATCCCCCCAGTGTAAACCCTTATAAGTCATCCCCCCCCCCCCTCCCCAAGTCCTCGATCGGGCCTGCTGATTAGATGTCACTTTAGCCGCCAATATGAACGCTTTTTTTATTGAATATACTGTGGGCGGCCATTTTCTGCACCGCTGGACGCTCTTTGATTTTGAGGGCTTTCTCTTCCTCACATGGATAATGATGCAGATTGAGGAAAGGCCAAAAAATCACACAAAACAATCCTTCCAGCATCTCAGTGTTTTTTTAAAAGTGATTTTACAAAAACCGTGAATCTCTGGGTAAACGCGCAGGTTCAGGGGACCACAAAAAAACAAAAAACAAAACGCAGGTAGCGTTTTTCTGTAGCGTAACGGTTTGGGACGTGGGTCTGAAACTGAGCTTGTAGTTATGACCCTGAGGCTGTAGTTGCAATGCGCAAGCCGAACGCTGCCGTTGTACCCCTTGGGTGGAAAGGACCTGAATTTCTTCTGCGAAATATTCAGCTGTATTGCCCTGTAGGATTGTATGAGAAAGATGTAATCTGTGCGATTTGCTTTAGGTAATAGCGTCTGCTAAATGTCTAAAATGTACGTTTTTTAAATGTGAGAATCTAGAGTTTGAAACGTAAAGAATTCCTGATAAGATTCTCTCTTATGTAACTCTAGGAAGAGTGGTGCAAGCGTTATTTCAGTCTAGGTTTTATACCGGCTGGAAATTAACCAAGGATATCAGTGCATTAGAGACTGTTGTGTGTGGCACTGACAAGAACATGATATCAGCACCTATGTTATGTTATCAAGAAATATAATATTTCATATTTTACCCCTATCTTTTTCCATATGATCCATTTACATGACTCAGTTGTTGAGGAATTAGGAAGAGATTTATCACCAGCATCTGAGAACGATGTTAGAGAAAAGGAGCTGCAGATATTCCCACTTTTTTTATTTATTTGAACCTCCTGCTTCCGGGGGTGGGGGGAATTTGAGCCACGCTGGCAACCTCTGCCGTTTGTGGAGGTTGTGTTTTTTTATTTGAACCTCCTGCTACCAGGGGGGAATTTGAGCCGCGCTGGCAACCTCGGCTGTCTGTGGAGGTGGTGTTTTTCCGGTCACGTTCTCGGCTGGAGCAGACTGAAAGGCCTCTGGATTTGTATTCCCCGGCAACCCCCTCTCTGTTTTATTCATCTCCGCGCTGTCTACGACCGCGCTCCCATAAACCGGTCTCGCGGCTCGCCGAGCGCGGCCTTGTGAATATGGATCGAGCGTCGCGTCTGACCGCCCCCCCTCACAAACCCCCCCCCCACCCCAAACCCCCGCTCCCCCCGCTCACCTGCTGAGAGGGACGGAGACGGGCTGTCTGACGGACCGTGGCGGTCTCTAAGACTCAGACGGAACAGAAAAGCAGGCCTGCGGAATTGGAAATGGCTAGAAAGGCTGCGTTTAAAGAGAGAGAGAGAGCCGGAGGAGCAGACTGCCTGCGCCCTCTGTCCTGTTCAGCAGCTCTGTCCCCGCAGTGGGGCTGTAATTTCTCCTCACCTTCCTGCGTCTCGCTGCGAGGTAAGACCTCAGCGACACTGGGAAACAAGAAAGTCGCACTTCTGACCACGTTTTGCTTTGCAGTCCAAGTCCAAAGACACACACGCACACACACGTGCACACACACACACACGCGCGCATATGCATGCACGCAAGCACACACAAACACACACACATACACATACACTAACTCCTCCTGTTAATCTTATTTAAGAAAAAATATTACATTTCCAACGAAGGGCATATACTGCATCAGGAGAAATAAATGGTGCAATTTCTAAAAGTAGAAAGCTGCAAACTCATGAAGCAAGGCTGAGATATTAGGCCGTGTGCAGTGCGTGGATATCTGCTCGTGTCTTTGAGCGTTTGAGATGGTGTTTACTCGTAAGGTCTATCTTCAGTCCAGGTCCTTTTCTGCTGGTGCTTCTGCTTTACGTATGTAACTGCAGTGTGATCTTGGCATCTTTGGGTTGATAATTTGAGTGTATTGTATACTGCTGGTATTGTGCCGTTTGATATCTGTGTGAAGACCAAAGGGTTTGCCGGATAACTCTGCATTTGGAGTCTTTAGAGTATGCAGCACTTCGAACAAAGGAGTCGAGCTTTGAGAGTTTGCTGGAGTGCCTGCTCTTGAGAGCACACTTTAGCCATATTTTCTAAGCTCGTTTGCACACCCTAACTCTCTCTCTCTCTCTTTCCCAGGACTCTCTGGCAACCCAGTGGACTTGGAGAAGCGTCACGGCGCATTCGGGAAGAACTTCATCCCGCCCAAGAAGGCCAAGACCTTCCTGCAGCTAGTATGGGAGGCCCTTCAGGACGTCACCCTCATCATCCTGGAAGTGGCTGCCATCATCTCCCTGGGGCTGTCCTTTTATCACCCACCAGGGGGCGACAGCCAGAGTAAGTGCCCCCGTCTGCTGCCTGAGGGGGAAAATCCAGGGGTCACCACGAACTCGGCCAGCTGATTTCACTGGTTGGTTCAGTGGTAACCAACCCTGGAGATCTACTGTCCTGTAGGTTTTCACTCCAACCCTATCAAAGCACACCTCATTCAACAGCTAGAGATCCACCGTCCTGTAGGTTTTCACTCTAACCCTATCAAAGCACACCTCATTCAACAGCTAGAGATCTACCATCCTGTAGGTTTTCACTCCAACCCTATCAAAGCACACCTCATTCAACAGCTAGAGATCTACCATCCTGTAGGTTTTCACTCCAGCCCTAACGAAGCACACCTTATTCAGCAGCTAGAGATCTTGTTGAGCTGCTAATTAGTAGAATCAGGTATGTCAAATTAGGGTTGAAATGAAAACCTACAGGAGGGTAGATCTCCAGGAACAGGGTTGTGAACCGCTGGGTTAGTTCCACCTCCTGGCTGAAGAATTGTGCTAATTAGCAAATCCAGGTGATTGGAACAAATATACCGGGGAGGACTTTTACTTCCTGAACCTGGATTTTTACACCTGTCAACAAAAAAAGAACAGAAATATAAATTCTTCCTTTATCGATGTGAACTCAAGTCAAGGTTTGCGTGCTTGAACAGTGTTGTAGCTTTACAATATATATATTTTTTAAAAAAACCTTTTTTTTTCTTTCTGGTTATTTTGAGTCATGAGCTCTCCTTTCAAGCGTTTTCACATTGTTCGCTCATGGCCATGCCTCGCTGCTACGCTGTTTCGTGAGAGCAAAGATAACACATTTGTAAACTGTGCCTACGTGTATATCTATATATACGTATGATGACGTTTCTTTGGCAAAGAGGAATAGACTTAGGCCTATATGATAATGCCACAGTTCCCACACCTGTCCTTGGGGACCCCCCGGGGAGTTCCAGGTGTTTGATGTGTTCCGTCTCCAGCACACCTGACACTAGGAATGAAGCTCTTGATTAGTTGGACCAGGTGTGTTTGAAATGGAACACATCATGTACTGTACCTGGATCTGGCTGCGGGTCCCTGTGAACAGGTGTGGGACCCACTGGTATAGTGGATGAGTGGCGTAGTTAATGTTGATGGGCTGACTGTCCTTACAGTCATATAACGGTCATATAGTCGGTGAGTACAGCGGTTAATGTTTTACGGGCTGGCTGTCCTTAGTCATATAGCAGTCATGTAGCGATTGAGTACAGCGGTCATATATCGCTCATATACGGTTGAGTGCAGCGGTTGAGTATAGCGTTTGAGTATAGCGGTCATATAGCGGTCATATAGCGGTTGCGTATAGCGTTTGAGTATAGCGGTTGAGTATAGCGGTCATATAGCGGTTGAGTATGATTCAGAATGCCGCTGCCCGACTCACCTACAACCTCCCCAAATTCTCCCACGTCACTCCCCTGCTGCGATCACTTCACTGGCTACCGGTCGCTGCCAGGATCCGATTCAAAGCCCTGACCCTTGCCTACACTGCCGCCAACAGGACAGCCCCTATCTACTTGCAGGACATGACTCAATTCTATGTGCCTGCTCGACCACTCCGCTCTGCGGCAGCAGGGCGTCTTGCAACCCCTCCCACCCGCCCAAAGGGATCACAGAGCTTCTCCACCCTAGCTCCCCAGTGGTGGAACGAACTCCCCGTCACTATCCATCTTCCGCCGTGGCCTGAAGACTCATCTCTTCAGACTATACCTAGAATAACCACCACCACGCTGTGTATATATATATATTAAAAAAAAAAAAAAAAAAAAAAATTAAAAAAAATAAAATAAACCCTTTTTCCTGTCACTTGTTACATGTTGCCCCATCCCTGCACTTCTTGGTAAATTGTATTTGTCCTAATACTCTAGCTTATTCTTCTGCCTAGTTTGGCTTTGCAGATGTTAGACCAGGATAGTGTTCTTTGTTCTCGGCTAGAAATAGCTTTACAAAATAAGTAATTGTACCTTACTGAACCCGTGTTCAGCAGTTGTCTACGATCATGAAAATGCACTTTTGTACGTCGCTTTGGATAAAAGCGTCTGCTAAATGAATGTAATGTAATGTAATGTAATGAGTATAACTGTCATATAGCGGTTGAGTATAGCGGCCGTATAGCAGTTGAGTATAGCGGTTGAGTACAGCTGTTGAGTATAGCGGCCGTATAGCGGTTGAGTATAGCGGTTGAGTACAGCTGTTGAGTATAGCGGTTGAGTATAGCGGTTCATTTTCTTGTCCTCGCAGTGTGTGGTCAGGCTGCGGCCGGCGCGGAGGACGAAGGCGAGGCCCAGGCCGGCTGGATCGAGGGCGCCGCCATCCTCTTCTCCGTGATCATCGTGGTGCTGGTGACGGCCTTCAACGACTGGAGCAAGGAGAAGCAGTTCCGCGGGCTGCAGAGCCGCATCGAGCAGGAGCAGAAGTTCACCGTCATCCGCAAGGGCCAGGTCATCCAGATCCCCGTGGCCGAGATCGTGGTGGGGGACATCGCCCAGATCAAATACGGTGAGACCGCGGTGCCGCGTGCGGGGTCGTGTAAAAAAAAAAACGAGCTACTGCTCGCGCGAGCGCTTCGGTTTTTTTCCTATCCAGGAACCTCTGACCTTTCGGTTACAAGCCCAGTTCCTTACCCACTGTGCTACACTACCGCCCTAAAAAACCGAGCTAGCGCAGGCTGGATCGCTTCGGTTTTTTTTAGGGTGGCAGTGTAGCACAGTGGGTAAGGAACTGGGCTTGTAACCGAAAGGTCAGAGGTTCGATTCCTGGTTAGGACACTGCCGTTGTACCCTTGAGCAAAGGTACTTAACCGGCATTGCTTCAGTACATATCCAGCTGTATAAATGGATGCAGTGTAAATGCTATGTAAAACGTTTTTGTGAGTCGCTCTGGATAAGAGCGTCTGCTAAATGCCTGTAATGTAATGTAATGTAATGTTTGATAAGCTTGTGGCATGCATTCACAAATTGAAAACCGTTATCTTTTTATACGGCACAACCTCTTTTATGCAGTCTCCGGTTAGCATGGGGACATATGATCTCATAATTATGCATTTCAACAAAAGGCTCGTAACATATTATTTCAATATTTAAATAAGCTTTGATTTATAAGCATATCAAAAATCAACAAATTATGATTTTTTTTGTCGACATTAAATATACATTTCATTGCTAATAAATTTTATATGCGGTAATATTTTCCATCCGCAATGAAATCATTCAAACAGAAATATTAATTTGCAGTTTAAATTCAAGCCAGCTGTATTGAAGTCATATTTTTTGAGATTCATAACTGGAAAGGAAAGCAATATTTCAAGATTTTTATTCACTAAATTATGTTTTTTTTTTTCTTTGCAATAAAGATTATTAAATTTACCACACAAGGAAGCTCATTTAATCTTTGCTTGAAACCTTAGTCTACACATAGCTGTTCATTATAACCCCATGAAGAAAGTTTTTCTTCTGTAAATAGCTCCTCCGTGTTAAATGCAGTGGAATGTTTGTCACATTAATAATCTGCTTGTAAGGCTGGTATTGTGACAAAAGTCGGCGTAACGTCAGCTCGTTGCGGTTAGCTGTTCGCAGCGCATCCCTGTGTGTTCTTCAAACGGCGAATGTGCAAATATCTGAACCTCTGCTGTTTTGTCTCCTCCATCCCGTTCTGAAAAAAAAAACAAAAAAAAAACAGAAAAATAACAGGAGCTCTTGCCGGTCGGAGTTCGGCAGCCATTGCTGTTTTCTTTATATGAGGTTGTAAATGAACATTACCCTGTCTGCTGTTGCCGAACGCTGCCTCGGAACATTTCTCGGAGCGCGGCGGAGTCCGTAAATCGCGTTCCCCCCCCCCCCCTGCAGAATCACCTTGCGCTGGGCTGGCTGGCTCGCGCGGGTCCGTCTGCTCCATAGCTGGAAATGGAAGGTGCTCCCATGACTAATATTTCGAGGGGCTGCGTGAGTCAGCGCGGCGGCCTTGTTTATCACAGTTCGGCGTGGGTGGATTTTTTTGCGGAGGAGCGCGGAGCGGGGGGTGTGGGGGGGATGGAGGTGGTGGGGAGGGGGAGGGGGGTGGAGGGGGTGAGATTGGCCTGTTGTGGCTGGGCGCAGCCGAGCTGAGCGCTCTTCCCGCCGCCCGACTCCTCCAGGTGACCTGCTGCCCACCGACGGCATCCTGATCCAGGGCAACGACCTGAAGATCGACGAGAGCTCCCTGACGGGGGAGTCGGACCACGTCAAGAAGTCCCTGGAGAAGGACCCCATGCTGCTGTCCGGTGAGAGCCGCCGATTGGACGCCAGTGAGCGGATCCGGGGCGCCTTTCAGACGTGCCGTGCCTTGTGATTGGTCGCAGGGGCGGAGCTATGGGGGCTATAACATGGAAAGGGGTGGGGCTATGGGGGTATGACAGGGAAAAGGGTGGAGCTAAGGGGATATGACAGGGGAAAGGGTGGGGCTAAGGGGCTATAACAGGGAAAGGGGTGGGGCTAAGGGGGTATAACAGGGAAAGGGGTGGGGCTAAGGGGGTATAACAGGGAAAGGGTTGTAGCTAAGGGGCTATAACAGGGAAAGGGGTGGAGCTAAGATGGCACAACAGTGGAAGGGGCGGAGCTAAGCAGGCCTAACAGGGAAAGCTTTTCCGGGAACTAGCTGGTCCAGGGGGCTCCTAGAGGTGGGATGTGTATGTGTGCGGGTGGGGGGGCGGGGGGGGGTGGCTTTCTTGTATATTTTTTTTCCGTCTGCACAAATAATTTCTAGATTCGTCCCTGACCTGGAAGGGTAACGTTGCCTATCTCTCTCTGAGGGCACACAGTGCCCGTCTGTTGACACGACGCGCGTTCCCGTCTCTCCCGGCTCGCAGGTACCCACGTGATGGAAGGTTCCGGAAGGATGTTGGTCTCCGCGGTCGGCCTCAACTCTCAGACGGGAATCATCTTCACCTTGCTAGGCGCCGGCGGCGAGGAGGAGGAGAAGAAGGTGAAAAAAGGTGAGAGGTTTGTCTGGGACCGCCGTGCGGCCATTCACCCCTTCGCCCCCCGACCTTCACTTCCTGTTTATCCGCCCCCGTCTGGGATTGGCTCCGTTTGCCCATTGTTTTTTTGGGAGAGGTGGGAGGCGAGGCCTCTGTACGAGCGTCCCAGAACCCCCTCCTGTGCCAGCTCATCTCCCAGCTGTCCCTGGTAGCTCTCGTGCGTTAGCTGGGGCCGTTCGCCTCCGACAAGCAAAGAACCCCGCTGGTGAAGACCCACGTGTCCCTTACACTATGCGTTTCCACTATGAAGTATTTATAGTAAAACCACTGCTTCTTCTTGTATCGCCCATCGCTCCTCTTTCTGATAGATGTGGTTGCAGGAGTCAGTCAAATTCAGTGTGTTGTCAGTGTTGGCATTGGTAATACGGATGTGTGATTATGGAAGAAATAATAATAATAATAATAATAAAAATAATGACAACACAGTACATGCTGTTCATTGTCATCAAATGTTTGTCCATGGAATCGTATAGAAGCAGCTGTATTCTTCAGTTTTTTATATATCTATATATATTCACTTGCCATAAAATGGCAGGAATGTCACCATAAAGGCATTCTACATGCACATTCCTTCTTATTTCTCTGGTATTTTTGACATGTTTCATTTTATTAACGACGGATTGGAATTTAAATGAATGACATGGTGCAGTCACATGATCCGAATTGTCCTTGTTTTTCTTCTCGCTCTCTCTCGCTCTCTCTCCCTCTCTCTTTCTCTCCCTCCCCTCTCTCTCTCTTTGTCTCCCTCCCTCTCTCTCTCTCTCTCTCTCGCTAATCTGTTTATTGCCATCATTAAATGCAATCGGGGGTACTTCGCCTGAAATGTGCAACGATACAATTCCAGCTTCATGGATTCTAGGTTTATGGATGAGGTAGAAGAGAATGCGACTGTTGTTCTGTTGGTGTGAAGTTGCCCTTCACTACAATGAGAAGTGCAGTGCACCATGGGCAATTTGCATTGTATTTGGCTGAGGGGATGGCAAACCAGTTTCGCCAGGTCTCAGTGATGGAAGACGAGGGATTTTGTGCCATATTGGCAGTATTTTGACAGCACGTTTAATTTTAAAAGTACCTGGTTTGTTCTGATGAAGCAGTATACCATGGGTGCATTTGATAGATGTCAGTGGACAATGAAAGCAGCTGGAGAGTTATGCTACGTCCTTTGTTCCACACACTGATGTTCAACTCTGCGTTTGCACTGCAGTTTCTTCAACATTTACTCGCTTTCTTCCTGAAGAGAAAGACCGAGTAATTTAATTAAAAAGCTACTGTTAGTTCTAGTAGCTGCCACTTCTCAGAAATAATTTTGAGTCATGACTTCATGCAACATTTTTTGTAAACACAGTGCGTTGTGATTCTCGTATACTCCTGGCCACATTTCAGTCTTTATTTATAACTGGCTTTGTCAGGTTTACACATTCACATTCCAAACCCCATTTATGTATTTTATTTCTTTTCCATTTTGGAAACGTGCTTCCTTGGAACAGATGAGGTTGACAGTTCAAGAGAAATCTCTGATGCATCACAGCCTTTCACTGCTAGGTCATCTTCTGTGCTGTGAGAGGGTGTGTGCGTGTGTGGTGTGTGTGGTGTGCGGTGTGGGTGTGTGTGTGTGTGTGTGTGTGAATGTGTGTGCGTGTGTGTGCGTGCGTGCTTGTGTGTGAGCCTGATTGTGTATGTGTGTGCGCGTGTGTGCATGTGTGTGTGTGTGTGTGCTACTATAGAGCAGGGTGGCCATCAGCACCTCCACAGTACCCCCAGCTGAGCTGACAGCCCGTGCTGAAACTGACTCCCCACTCCACGCCGACTGAGCACGAGCGAGCGCCCGTAGCCGTCTCTGTGCCCTCAGCCACGAGTCTTACACCGCTTGATTGGCCAAGCGCTGCCCGTCTCTGGTTGGCAGCCAATCAAGACGGACCGAGCAAAGCGAAGCCTTTTAAAAAGAACTGCACAGAAGCCAAAATGATACCACATAAAGAACATTCAAACGCAGTTTTTTTTTCTGCATTAGTACCTACAAACGTATAATCATGTAATTATTTTAAATTACTAAAAATTTTCATTGGCTATTTTTACAAACGTACTAAAAAACGTGCTAGGCTAATATGCCGGGCAGTTTAGAGGCTTCTGTCTGAAAGTGCCAGTTGGCTGTACAGAAATATCCAGAGAATATGGAAATGCTAACATTGAACTCTACTGACTATAATGTCCAGTTTTAATAAACATAAGACCATTCATCAGAAAGAGTACAGTCGAGAATCCGGCACAATTCATGGTGAAATTATGCATTAGGAAACTGTTCAGAAAAGTGTTGTTTGAGTTCACAGCCCTGTTTACTGAAGTTATGACCCTCGAGAGCTGAGAACTGCTGGTTTCCCGCCCTCCCTTTACCCGGGAGTCAGGTGCGAATACCGTCTGGCCAATCAGCAGCGCTAATTGCTCAGTTAATTATCTGGGAGAAAAAAAAACCCGGGCTGGATTTGGATTTGAGTGCCGGGTTTGAGTATCCACGTTTTAGGCCCTTGCAGTCCGTACAGTTTCCGGTCACACATAGGCTGCGGAGTGTGATGTGTCAGACTGTCATTGGCCCTAGGTCTCTCTTTTTGTGATGGCAGGTTCAAGCCCACGCCCACTTTTTTTACGTCTTATTGTTTTATTTGCGTTGATATTATTTCCTGTTTCTTTCTTTTTGTTCTTTTTTTTTTGTTTTTTTTTGAGCCATGTGATCAGCGCTCCGCCCTTTTTCTCTGTTTGAACAGGTAAAAAACAAGGAGCCCCAGAGAATCGGAACAAAGGTAACCCTCCCTCCACCCCCGCCCCCCCTTCCCCCCTGCCCCCACCCCGTCCCATTCAGCGACAGTCTCGGAGTCCCATTTCAGTCCCTCTCTCTCGCTTTCTCTCCCCTTCTCTGTTTATCTCTCTCTTTCACTCTTTCTCTTTCTCTGTCTCCCTCTTTCCATCTCTCTCACCCTTTCTCTCTATCTCCTTTTCTGTTTGTCTCCCTATCTCTCACTCCCTCTCTCACATTCTATCTCTATCTCTCTGTCTCCCTCTCCCCCTCTCTCTGTCTATCTATCTCCATCTCCCTCTCTCTCCATCTCTGTATCCATCTCTCTCTCCCTTTTTCCCCCTTTCTCTCCCCCTCTCTCTCTCGCTCACACACACGCTGTCTCTTTCCTCTCTTGCCGAGTCTTTGGGAGGTTCTCACCTAGCTTTACCTGTGAAAGGGTGCAACTCTCACCTGCTCTGGAGGTTAAAAAAAAAACAAACCTTCTCAACTTTCCAGAGCTGCCTGTTAGAGTTATTGATTCCATTCCCCTTGACCAATCACATCGTTTTACTGCTGTTGCTACAACCAGGTGACATGCCTCAGGATACAAATGCACTTCCAAGTTATGAATCGATAAAACCGCAGGGTTTGAAGTGTTACTGTTTTTATTATTTATTCATTTTATTTCATTTTTTTTTCTCTTTTGTTTTGTGGTCACAGGCGCAGGCATTTAGGTTTTGCTTGACATTATTTATTTATCTATTATTATTTTATTTTATTTTTTCGCGGTGGATGAAAAGCATTGCCATTTCCACCATCACTGCCGCCTCAAACAGATTGACCTTCCGGTGAATTCTCTGATATTCAAGGCACGTCCAGCTCCTCTGCGCCATATAACCCCACCCCACCACCCCCGCTCCCCCCCACCCCCACCCCCCGCTCCACCCCCCCCCCAGAGTCCAGGACGAGGCGTCACCTGCACCCAGACGCTCGAGCAGCCCTGTTCCCCCTCAGTGCTCCTTCCTGCTGCAGCTTCCGCATCCATTTCCACCAGGGAAACGAGCCTTTCCCGTAGTTCGTCCTCCCGAAGATCTGCAGGCAGAGACCATTGACGCTCGCTTCACATTTGCCAGTTTTTATTTTTCATATTGATTTTATCTTTTGGGCCTTGTTTGGTCGGCGGCGGCGCGATCGTTTCTCTGCGCCCGCGAGACGACGCTGGTCTTCTGGCCCGTCGAGCGAAGGCGCGAGATCGCAGGTTAAGATGGCCGACGCGTCGAGCGGTTTGTTTTAACGTAACTGCAGTCACCCCAGTCACCCCAAATTCGAACCTCCAGTTGAGTGGGGAAGGTCCCTGACCGGGCTGTCCCCGCCTGCGATAGCCAGAGACTGAGGGACGGCGGGGGGGGGTGGGGGGGTGGGGGTCAGGGGCACGCTGGGTAGGGGGACAGGGAGATGGAGGGGGGGGAGGACCGCTGCTCTGGGGAGAGGACGCTGTGAGAGTTGCACCCTTGCAGATGGATGGGCTGTGAATCGTTCGTTCTTTTCACCGTTACCTCCTTCCAGGGTGTGCTGGGGACCCCATGCTGTCCTGTACCTTCCCCTCACGTCTCTGTTTGACTCCGCATCTGGCGAGTTCACGTTTTTTTTCCTCCCTCTCTCTCTCTCTCTCTCTTTCTTTTTCTCTCTCTCTCTCTCTCTCTCTCTCTCTCGCTTTTTTGTGACACACTCGCCCTCCTCTCCGTGCGTGCGTGCGTCTGTCCGTGGAGTTCGTCAGTCAGTCCTCCAGTGTGACACCAGTGTGTGGCTGTTTTGTCAGTCTCGTCGGTTCTGTGTTGTGGTGGGTCAGTTCGGGCCGGGTCCAGAGAGGGCTTGTCAGGCGTTACGTTGCTGAAGGGGGGACGGTCCCAATTCCCTAACTCCCTATGCATCTATGCTCTGCTGTCCAGCATGATTATATTTAGGGCTTGCAGTTTTCTGTGTTTGGATCCTCAGTGCTATCTAACATACCTTTAGTGACAAATGCATGAAAGAGAATGTTTGACTAATTTTTTTTTTTTTTTTTTTTTTGGAGACGCACAGCTTGCAAAGCTGGAATTGAATTCCGAATCGGACATTTAAATACTGATCAATGCTCTTATTAGTTAAGTGTTTTATTAAATCTGAACACTTAGCTAATTAGTCAGTCAGTTTCCCCTATAAAGAATATGTTTCTAGTTCAGTAAACTCCTAGTATGGATCCATAATCTGGTTTAAAAAAAAAAAAAATAATGCAAGCCTTAATTATAGTCTGTATTTCTGAGTACATTAAGCTAATAGTTAGCAATAAAGCTCAGTGTCGTTAAATATTTAAAATGGGTTAACATTTTAAAAAGGTGTGAATATTTCTGCAGTGCCAGGGACTTCATGATACTCAAAGACAGGACTCAAAGCGAGAAAGTCGATCCGAGAATTAAACTGAGCAGATTCCAACAAGCCACAATCCTGGCTGAGTTATGATGTGAGTTTTTTATTTGCGCGTATACGACCCAGCGTTCTCTGAATCTTGATGAGGTTTTGCTCCCGGAATCCTGGAGTAAACTGTCACTCTAAAGTCATTCTAGATTCAAAAATAATAAAATAAATAAATAAATACATTTTTTTTCTATTTTTTAAAACCCTTGCGTGAGGCTCAGTGTGAATCTCCTGTTAGGATTTATTGATCCTAATCTCTCATCTGCTTAAAATTGGTTTGGCACGATAAAAACCCAAATCTCCAATCTCCGTGGAAGGTATAGAACGAGTATATATTTAAATTATTTGAACTATTATTTGAGTTTTATGATTTCCTGCCCACAAGCTTTCTTGTTGTGGAATTGTATTTAATGTAGCACACTCGTACAAAATGCACTAGCTTTACAAAGCGAGATATACCATGTCACATGCACATGACTCTTTTAGAAAAATTGTCGATACTTTTAGAAATTGTCGAAACTAAAAGTGAATTCCAGTGTCCGTTTATTTGTGAAACTAATCCGTAGTTCAGTTGGAGGAACGTGCGGAAAACGTTGGGTGTTAGTTCACCAAACTGCTGACTCTGAGGAGTGCTGGGACGTGTGGTGGGGGTGGGGGGGGGTAATTAAGCACCCTTGAGCTTTATTAGCTGCACCTCTCCAAGCCATGCCACGCCCCACAGCTGACCGGCTGTTGCTCTGTTTCTTTTGTGGATGACCTTCTCCGTTCGGGCCCCGCGGAGGGCCCGTCTTCCAGCCCTCCTGTGTTTCGTCTCTTCTCCGTCTCCCGTTAACTTAACGTCTCGCTCTTTGCCTCCTCACCCCCCGCCCACCCCACCCCCCTCTGCCCCCCCCCAACACCCCCCCCGCCCCGTCCTCCTCTCAACCTTCCGACCCCGCCCCTTTCTTCCACGTGCCTGCTCCTGTCCCCCCATAACCCTTCTCCACCCCCCCCAATCCCCCCCCCCGCCCCGCCCCGTCCAAAAAAAAAAAAAAAACCTCCTCCCCTTGTAGCCAAGACCCAGGACGGCGTGGCCCTGGAGATCCAGCCGCTGAAGAGCGAAGAGGGCGTGGAGTCGGAGGAGAAGGAGGAGAAGGAGGAGAAGCCCGTCAAGAAGGTCAACGTCACCAAGAAGGAGAAGTCGGTCCTGCAGGGCAAGCTGACGAGGCTGGCCGTGCAGATCGGGAAAGCAGGTGAGGTGGCCCCGTCAGGCCGAACAGGGAGGCCCTGAGATGCCCCGAGATGCCCCAGGGACATGCTCTGGGCTCTTCCTGAGCGATTCCTCATACAGGGTCTTGTCCTTCTTCATGCCGTTCATGCTTGGAATGCCGTAATCGGACGGCTGTGACCGAAGGTGATTTGATGACAAAAGGGGGTTGTTCTGTGAGGCTTTATTGGACTAGAATGCGGAATGCTCCAAAATCACATTTTAAAATGCACAGGGTGTGCCCGGGATGTACAAAGAACATCCTGTCTCCGTGGCCATGAGCTGGATTAAGGCTAGACACACGCAGAAGTGCAATTGACATTAGAATTGTTTTTTTTTCTTCCCCCCGAGCGGCTTTTGTCATCAGTTGATCAGATATAGCATGCGTCGGCCAGCAGGGCTATTGTTAAACTGTGGGGGGGGGGTTCAGTAAAGAACGGATAATGAACTTGAGGTTCAATGAGCGTGTAAATTTGGGATTCGCAGTGTGCCCCGTGACTGACGGTGTGTTTTAACCCCGACGCCGTTCCTCGTCGTTCCCGTAGGCCTGATCATGTCCGCCGTGACCGTCATCATCCTCATCCTGTACTTCGTCATCGACACGTTCGGGGTGCAGAAGCGGCCCTGGCTGAAGGAGTGCACCCCGATCTACATCCAGTACTTCGTCAAGTTCTTCATCATCGGCGTGACGGTGCTGGTGGTGGCGGTGCCGGAGGGCCTTCCCCTGGCCGTCACCATCTCGCTGGCCTACTCTGTGAAGGTGAGGGGCCGCTCTGTCCGCCGAGGAGCCGCCTGGCCTGTGAAGGCCCAGCCGTTAGAAATGGCGGCATTCCTTCCTCCTGAAGCTGGGAATTAAATCACTGTCATTGAATGAGATTATTAAGAGAGCAGTTTAATTAACTCTGTGTGTGTGTGTGTGTGTGTGTGTGTGTGTGTGTGTGTGTGCTTGTGTGTGCGTGTGTGTGTGTGTGTGTGTGTGCATGTGTGTGCGTGTGTGTCTGTCTGTGTGTTTGTGTTGTGTGTGTGTGTGTGTGTGTGCATGTGTGTGCGCATGTCTGTGTGTGTGTGTACGCATGTGCACTAGTGCACGTGTGTGTGTGTGTGTGTGCATGTGTGTCTGTGTTTTGTGTGTGTGTGTGTGTGTCTGTGTCTTTGTGTGTGTCTGTGTATGTGTGTGTGTGTGTGTGTGTGTGTGCGTGTGTCTTTGGTGCGTGTGTGTCTTTGTGTGTGTCTGTGTGTTTGTGTGTCTGTGTTTGTTTGTGTCTGTGTGTGTGTGTGTGTGTGTGCTGGTGTCTGTGTTTTGTGTGTTGTGTGTGTGTCTGTGTCTTTGTGTGTGTCTGTGTATGTGTGTGTGTGTGTGTGTCTGGGTTGTGTCTTGTGTGTGTGTTGTGTGTGTGTGGTGTCTGTGTGTTTGTGTTGTGTTTGTGTGTCTGTGTGTTTGTGTTGTGTGTGCGTGTGTGTGTGTGTGTTTGGAGAGGGCGGAGGCGCAATGATTTATGATAAAAATTTAAAACTGTAAAAGCGTGCACTTTTGCAGGAGGCTATTCCCAAAAGTGACTCACCCTCTGTTTGTTGTGTTGTTTTTTTTCTTTTTTTTTAGAAAATGATGAAAGACAACAACCTGGTGCGGCACTTGGACGCCTGCGAGACCATGGGCAACGCCACGGCCATCTGCTCCGACAAGACGGGCACGCTCACCATGAACCGCATGACGGTGGTGCAGGCGTACGTGGGCGACACCCACTACCGCACCGTGCCCGAGCCGGACGCCCTGTGCCCCTCCACGCTCGAGCTCATGGTCAACAGCATCGCCGTCAACTCGGCCTACACCACCAAGATCCTGGTGAGCGCGCGGCAGGGCTGGGAGGGCTGGGGGGGGGGAGGGGGGAGAGGGGGGAGGAGAGAGGGGAGAGGAGAGGAGAGGGAGGGGAGAGGAGGGGAGAGGAGCGGAGAGGAGGGGTGGGAAGGAGGGGAGAGGAGAGGAGGAGGGGAGAGGTGACGAGGGGAGGGGGAGGGGGGGGGACGAGGAGAGAGGAGAGGAGGGGAGGAGGAGGGGAGAGGTGACGAGGGGAGGGTTGGGGAGAGGAAAGGAGAGGAGGGAGGGGTGGGTTGGGGAGGGGACGGGTGGGGAGGGGGTGGGAGAGGAGAGGAGAGGAGGGAGGGGAGGGGAGGGGAGGGTGAGGAGGGGGAGGGGAGGGGAGGGGGGGAGGGAGAGGTGGCAGAGGGAGTGGAGTGCTGGGAGGGGTGGGAGGGCTGCGTGGTGCTGTAAGAGGGTCGTGTTCCGGTGGTTCGTTTCTCTGATGGGCTCTACAACCTGTGCTTCAGGCTTTTCAGTGATCGCTCTGGCAAAAAAAAAAAAAAAATAGAAAAAAGAAATTTTTTAAAATCCCACGCATTTGGAGCCGACACAGACTCGAGCAGCAGCAGTTAATGGCGGTGATTCATGCGCGTGGGGGGGGGGGGTGAGAGGGACTGTGCAGAGCGCTGGCTCCAGGGACCTACCCAAGAGGCTGTGGGTTAAAATGCCTGCTGACTGCTGCCCTTCAGCGGGGTACTTCAGTAATCACCGGGGTAAAAAAATCCCACGCACGCCCGCCCACTCTGCAGCGACCGCGAACCGTCCTCAGCTCGCGCTTGTGGAGGAAATTATCAGCCGAGCGACAGTCTGAGCGAATCATAGGCACCGAATTTGTGTAAATTGTTTGACGCGAACATTCAGTCTCACTGCCGCCAGAACCGGTTTACCTCAGTCTCTCTCTCTATTTTTTATAATATATCGCATCCAATGGCATTACTCAGGTGGAATTATTAGCTTTTTTATGCGTAACCCGTGGCTCCTTCGCACCGTATTCTTGTGATAATGGCAATTCTGAAGTTGTTAATTAAAAATATGGTAATCAGCCTATAGTTTGTTCTGCAATAGTATAAATGTTATAGTATCAAATGTCAAGCTACTTGCAACGTGAATGGACTGTTGAGAACCTTCAGATCAACTGTATCGAATGCCCCTTTAAATTCAAGTTTTGACCTTGGTCTCAATCCTTTGAATTTCTGTAGATGGCATCGTATAATTGAACTATTTTCGTGCTCATGGTTTTGTTTTTTCACATTTACATTTTGACACTTTCTCGTTCAACATACGCTCTTATCCAGATCTTAAGTTCTTATATACTATTCATAAATTTATACAGCTGGATATTCACTGACCCTTGGTCCTGGGTATGACAGCTGTGCCCCAGCTGGGATTCAAACTCGCAACACTCTTACAGGAGTTACAGGACCAGTCCTGCTACACTACCACCTTTAACCCTAAGGTGTAAATATGTGATTAGAATTTTTCTTAATTGAACATTCCATTGGTGATGTAACACTCACTACTGGTGACTGATAGAAATGTTCTAGAACACTGACTGAATTTTGGAAAAAAAAAAAAAAAATCCAAAAAAACCTTAAAAGGGTTGACTGATAATGGGGTTCCAGAATGGGCCTTGGTGATCGAAGGTGCGAATTCGGCTAACCCGTCCCACCTCGTTCCCCCCCAGCCGCCGGAGAGAGAGGGGGGCCTGCCCCGCCACGTGGGGAACAAGACGGAGTGCTCCCTCCTGGGCCTGGTGCTGGAGCTGAAGCGGGACTACCAGCCCGTGCGGGACGAGGTGCCCGAGGAGAAGCTCTACAAGGTGTACACCTTCAACTCCTCCCGCAAGAGCATGAGCACGGTGCTGAAGAACCCGGACGGGTCCTACCGCATGTACAGCAAGGGCGCCTCCGAGATCGTCCTGCGCAAGTACGCCACCCCCCCCGTACCCCCCCAACCTTACACCCCCATCCCCCGTCCCCTAACCCTAACCCTAACCCTAACCCTAACCCTAACCCTAACCCGGACGGGCGCCTCCGAGATCGTCCTGCGCAAGTACGCCACCCCCAACCTTACACCCCCATCCCCCATCCCCTAACCCTAACCCTAACCCTAACCCGGACGGGTCGTACCGCATGTACAGCAAGGGCGCCTCCGAGATCGTCCTGCGCAAGTACGCCACCCCCCAACCTTACACCCCCCATCCCCCATCCCCTGCAGCCTTCGGTTCCAGCCCAGCACTCACACACCCCATTCTACTTTTCAAGCTCTTGACTGAAGACCATGATTAGTTAATTATTTGAGTCAGGTGTCTTAGTACCGGGCTAAAACAAAAACCTGCACCCACAGCGGCTGTTCGTGGATAAGACTGGTCACCCCTAGGCTAAAGGATGGACAGTCTACCCATCTGCTAGTCACGCTGTACCTGCACTAACTAAGTACTCTTCAACTGGCAAAGCAAGCTGTAATACATTTTTTTCATCGAGTTTTTATTGAGTTAAAGGTTTAAGATTTCCCCCTGTTTGCATGTTACCTTGTCCCCACTTCTGTCAGCCGTGCTGTTCTTAAATCAGTAAGAACTGGTTGGTGAGTCAGACAACCGATCGATTGATCAATCAATCGATCAATCTATAAAAATTCAACAAGAATTGTTGGGGGGAGGGGAGGGGGGGGGAAACGATGGATCAGAAACAACACGTGAGAATGAACGCATCTCTGAGTTCACCGACTTTCCCCCGATGCTCTCAGCCAATCAGCTGGATGGTTTTATGACAGGCCTCGGCTGATTGGCCGTTGGCCGTGGGGAGAAAATGGCTGCCGGGAACAAGTGATGCAGGCCTGGGCTTCACCTCCTCTCTCTCTCTCTCCCCCCCCTACCCCTTCCTCAGGTGCTCCCGCATCCTGGACGGGTCGGGGCAGGCCCGGGTCTTCCACCCCAAGGACCGGGACGAGATGGTGCACAAGGTGATCGAGCCCATGGCCTGCGAGGGGCTGCGCACCATCTGCCTGGCGTACCGCGACTTCCCCGCCTCGCCGGAGCCCGACTGGGACCAGGAGAACGACATCCTGTCCGAGCTCACCTGCCTCGCCGTGGTGGGCATCGAGGACCCGGTCCGGCCGGAGGTGAGAGGGGGCGAGGGGGCGAGGGGGCGAGGGGCGAGGGGGCGAGGGGCGAGGAGCGGGGCGCGCACACAGGCTGCTGCGGGACAGGGAACAGCCCAAATAGTCCAAATAGGCCCTGGAAATCCCACATCATTCATTTATTATGGGTCCATGCTTTAGACTGAATGAATGAATGAATGAATAACTGAATTAATTGAGTTGACCATTTTAAAATGCATATATATGTTCTGCACTGCTGGCATTACATAAAAATCATTGAGGATAAAAAACACAATAGAGCCAAAATGGCTTATTTCCATTTCCTCCTGAACACTGAACAGAAAACATACAACAAATACAGCAGATAATGACATACACTGACAATGCAACAATTCATAGGCATCAGTATCTAATGAAGCATCAGTATCTGATGAGCGTGAAGCCCAGGATCCACGGTTGGGTGCGTTTGTGTATCTTGCACTTCTTTGCGTTCTTTTAGTAGGGCCTTAATGCCGTTAAATGCTAACGCTATTTAAACCGCTCGGAGCTCAGGGCTGGATCTGGCTTTCGTCCAGCGCGTGAGGTAATTGGACGCTCTTGGCTTCAGCACAACAGCCCCTGGCCAATGGAATGGGCCCTATTCACATCGCGACCTTTGACCTGGGCGCCTGCCGAAGGGCTCGGGAAAGGACAGGAAGGCCGACTACGAAGCCGCTTCCCCGCGTTAGTTCAGCGAGAACTTCTCAAAGCGATGTGGGCCACAGAACTGTGCCACTGGTTCACCCTCGTGTTTTGAATGTCAGGCAGCGAACGAAAAAAAGGGGGTGAGATAAGCAGGCTTGTAGCCGGAGGGTGATTCTGAACCGATTCCCAGTTGGGTGCAGGACCAATTAGAGCAAAAAAAAAAACCGGCCCCAGTGTTGCACTATTTATAAGTTCCGTACCCATTAGCGAACGTCTCAGCGTGTCACCGTCTCTCCAGTCGCTTGACATACAAATCCCAATAGCGACGAACAACTGCGGGCAGAGCGTCAAGAGGAGCTCTTCGTTAATGGGGGGAAAACAGGGAAAGTGGAGTATCCCTCCCTGTTGGAATGGCAGTGAAGTGAAGTGGTGGGGGGGGGGGCTCAGGATAATGGCTGAAGTCAATAGTTGGACACCCAGAATAAAGTAATTTGATGGAGGTGACTGAGAGAGCCTGCTGTTTCCAGTTGTGGGGGTTGTTTATTTCGGTCCGTCTCCAGTGCGTTGGGAAGTTTCAAATTGACTATAAATAAATGAGCTGATTGGGTGTAATGAGTGGTGGGGGGTGATTCATGTGGATAATTACACATATCTACAATCCCACCCCCCCACCCCCAGCCCCATCTCACTGCCCCTCCCCCCCCCCAAAAAAAAAAGTTGCGCCAGCCTACGTCTGAGCAAGCAAAGAGGCAGGCAGAGGGGCATGCTGGGAGTGATGAAAATAACTTAAACAGACACTTATTTGTTTATTTAAGGCCAACCTGTATCCAGGAGTTACTAGGAAACGATTCATGATTAAAAAAGATTTTTTTTTAAATTAACTACAGATATTTTTCTTTTGGCTTTTCAGCATGTGTTAATGCATTTATCCGATAAAAAAATAAATGATAGCAATAACAATACCACCTCTTGGTTATAATTAAGTTCACAGATGTGCCCTAGGGGGAAGACCATGCATTTGAATGCGCTCGTTCACAGTGGCCTTGGACCTGACGAAGTGTTAAGTGGGGACTGAGTGTGAGCTCGATGCTAATGCTCTTCAGAAGTGGTACTATTCCTCACTGCCAGTTTGCTCTCCCTCTCCCCGGGTTTGAGCTCTGGGCGAGAGATGAAGATCGTTCACGCGGCCTTTCAGACCGACCCGCTTTCGTTTGCGTCCGTCGAGCGTCCTCCCTCCCTCCGCGACGTTCTCCGAAGGAATGTTCCAGCGAAGGGTTCCCGCCGTTTTCTTCTGTCTGCCGCTGAGGTAGCGGCGGCGGCGGCGGCGGCGGCGGCGGTTTGAGCCTGAGCTCGACTGAGCGTGACGAAGACTCCGGTTCGTTCGAGGTGGACGGACGCTATGGAAACGCGGGCGCTGCTGCTGCTGTCCGCGCGGCGACCTTGTGCGTCCGTTCATGCGAGGCGGGGGGGGTACTGCTGCCTGTCAGACACCGCTCCTCGATTCTGTGAAATGCTATACGAGCTACAGAACCGGGTAGCGCTGCACAGGCTTCTGGGAACCAGGTATTTCTGTCTGAAGAACATTTTGGGTGGTTTCAGCGCCATCGTGCGATCACAGGAAATGATGTACGAAAGTAAAAAAAAAGCAAGGGACCACTGAGCAGCGCAGTTAGAAATGAAATCCATATTCAGTTAAAGAATTTAAATGTGACAGTGATCCACCTGTAAGCACGCTGGCGCTTGCGTTAAATATGTACAGTTTATTTTTTCGGCTTGGTTGCAAAACCCGTTAGGTTTATCTTTTCTTTGTTATCAGTCAGCTCATACCGGATATCCAGCTGACAAGCACGCTGTGCACGTCCGGAGTGTTAACGGAATGCCCAGATAAACGCTCGAGCGCTATGACAACTATCTCTGTCCGGCCCCCCCCCCCCCCTTTTTTTTCGGCAGGTACCGGAGGCCATTTCCAAGTGCCAGAGGGCGGGCATCACCGTGAGGATGGTGACCGGCGACAACATCAACACGGCCCGCGCCATCGCCACCAAGTGCGGGATCCTCCTTCCCGGGGAGGACTTCCTGTGCATGGAGGGGAAGGAGTTCAACCGCCACATCCGCAATGACATGGGAGAGGTGAGGGGCCGCGGGGCCAGTGGGGCCGGCCGCCGTTCGCTGGGTTAGCTCGCACACGCAAGCACAAACGTGTGACAGGATCTTTCGTGCAGCCACATTGCGTAGTTTTCTGGGCAAAGTCTGTGCATGACTACTTACAAGAATTCTTGAATTTGGCCTGATTTCCTCTATAACCTCCCAAGGCCTGGCAGAAAAGAGGTTTACATATTTTTATATTGTTTTGACATAATAAAAAAAAGTGTCTTGTATGCCAAAAAATATTTTGCAGTGAAAATAAAAAAAATTAAAAAATGATTTACTTTATTTTTATTGAATCTCCGTTGTAGTGTTGGTTTCAGCGTAGTAGAATACTACATGTTGTTCTAGAGATTAAGATCAGAGCCTCATGTGCCCTACAGGAGACAAAAAAAATGAATTGCCGGGTCTGTGGAAGACACTGACATTTTGGCTACATAACATTAAAACAGCTGCAAAGCATTTTTCTCTTCCTGATCACAGTCCCCTTCCCAGAATTCCCACTGCCCTGGCAGTGGCCCTGGTTGTGCATTAGGGGTGTAACCCTCAGGCTTCGCCACAATAGGATACGATTTCAGTTCTTGGGGCAACGATTTGCTATTTGGCAATATCACAAATTTTGCTGCGATACAATCCAAAACAATCCAGTATAGTATTAAAAAACGATCCACATATATGTGATCCAGCTAACACAATCTAGTAACAGTGTACACATACAACCAGAACGAGGTTGAGAGGGCAGAAGCGTATTGACTTCATCTTTAACAGAAGGAAAAACGGCACTACCACGAGCGGTGATGGGGCTGAGTTGGAGACGTGTTGCTGGAGAGCAAGCCGTCATAAGATTATGGACATTCGGATAAATATTTTGCCATGATTCATGACAATAGGGATCGATTTTTGTACGCTGTATGGATCTGATCGGCTCGTTGCCCTTTGAACCGATATATTGATCCGGATGGTTGTATCATTACCCCCCCCCCACCCCCACCCCCCCACCCCTGTTGGGAGTGCGTTCCTGAGCCAGCTGAGCCCCTTCCTGTCTGACATCCAGTACTGCTCTCCCCCCCAGGTGGAGCAGGAGCGCCTGGACAAGGTCTGGCCCAAACTACGGGTGTTGGCCCGATCTTCCCCCACCGACAAGCACACGCTGGTCAAAGGTAAGGGAAACGTTGAGGGAAATGTAGGAAGCGAAATGGGTTTTCAGTCCAATGCCCAAAACAGCATTTGGCCCCAATAACTGCCATAAATCTCTCGATTAATTAAGAATTAGCAGGGCGGGCGGTTTCTTGTATATTTTCTGTCGGAGAGCAAATTCATTGGACCGCATGTGTGTGTGTGTACGTGGTCTGTTGGGGATTATTTGTGTTTGGAAACCTCTGTGGACCACAGATAATGTAGAATTAGCAAGGTTATTTTTCATATTATTTGTCATCTCTAAAAAAAAAAAATTTAAAAAACCTGAACCAGTAGGACTCCGCTGGAACATCCATCATATTTATGACATCTTCAGTCTCAGGCACTCCACTTGTGTTTTTTTTTTTTTTTCTTCTCCTCCTCTGAAATGTGTCTTCTCTTTCATGTGTGCATATGCGGGGGGAGTGGGGGGGGGGGGGTGGCTGCCTGGGGTCTCCACTGCTCTTCAAAGCTCAGGCTTTTTCATCTCAGTCAGGCTTCAGGAGGGGGAGGGGCAAGGGGCAGGTGTGGGCCATGAATATGGAACCAGCGCGCTGTCCAAGAAACACAAGAGCGAGAGAGAGAGAGAGATGGAGAGATAGATAAACAGAGAGAGAGACACAGAGAGACAGCGAGAGAGCGAAAAAGAGATAGAGAAACAGAGAGAGAGACACAGAGTGAGATAGAGAGAGAGACAGTTTGTGTTTTAACAAAACCCTCATTGTGCAATACATAGTGCCATTCGGTACAGCGACATGGAGAAACCACCAAATCAAAAAGAACAAATACCAAGACTCACACTCAAGAAAAACAAACAGAAAAAGGATGAGAGAGCTAGCAGGACAGAGTGAAAGGATGACAGCAGAGAGAGCG
Source organism: Anguilla rostrata (assembly GCF_018555375.3). Taxonomy (NCBI): domain Eukaryota; kingdom Metazoa; phylum Chordata; class Actinopteri; order Anguilliformes; family Anguillidae; genus Anguilla; species Anguilla rostrata. The sequence continues at coordinate 37,033,973 of NC_057945.1, read as the reverse complement.
AGAGAGAAAGAGACAGAACAATACAGAGAGAGCTTTGACAGACAGAGTGACGGACAGTCACACAGACTCACACACAGAGACGGAGGTTTCAGCCATTACAAATTCCCTTTGTATCACAGCCTTAATCAGAGTTGTGTGCCATGACCCTTGAGTTCATTAGGACACCATAAAGGAATAAACCACCCAGCTTGTCTGGGGGGCTTTGTCTCGAACCCTCTCAGTTGAATGCCAGTTGGGCTCGTCTTGTGTGGCTGTTTTTTTATTTCGTTTTTTAATTCTGCTTTTTGCCTTTCAGGAATCATCGACAGCACCGTCGGGGAAACGAGGCAAGTGGTCGCCGTGACGGGGGACGGAACCAACGACGGACCTGCGCTCAAAAAGGCCGACGTGGGATTCGCTATGGTAACGGAGAACTCCGCCGAATCGCCCGTGCCTGTGTACCTTCCCAAATTAAGGTTGTGTTCGTAGACTGACAGGCAAGAATGGGGCTCGTTTTGGGAAAACGTCAGTTGAAACAGGTAACAACCAAAACAACACCAAGAAAGTGTCTTTTCCTGAGAAGGATTTTTGAGGAAAAAAGGTTACCTCAGGTAGCGATTGTTCATCGCTCTCCGCTAACAGGCCTTTGTGATCTCTGGAGCGGCGGCTTCTTCTCTGCGGGGAACCGTTCGCCAAATCCTCCGGCAAAGCCAAATCTGCCATCGTCTCACATTTTTTCAGTCTTTACACATGTCTTCAGTTTCATCACTTTTCTCCGATTAATGAAAAATTCACAGTGTTTTATTTGATTTATTTTTATTTAAAATTTTTATTTAACAGTGATCACGTATAATTAACAATTGACTTTAAGCTTGAAATCTGATGCACTGTACATAATATGTGTGTATGACTGGCCTAAACCTGTCATCTATTTCAATTTAAAAACTGATGAATCATGCTGGTCTTGTAACCTGAAGGTCACGGGTTCGATTCCCGGGTAGGGCACTGCCGTTGTACCCTTGAGCAAGGCACTTAACCTGCATTGCTTCAGTATATATATCCAGCTGCATAAACGGATGCAATGTAAATACTATGTAACAATGTTGCGTGAGTCGCTCTGGATAAGAGCGCCTGCTGAATGCCTGTAATGCAATGCAATGTAATGCAATGTAATGTAATGTCATTGCTTGTGTGAAGGCCCAGGGTTGTAATTATCTCCCCAAGCCGGTATTCACAGCTCTTTTTTTGGGCTCGTTCAGATGCCTCCAAAATAAACTAGCATCTAGCGCAGGCGGCCGTGCCAACCTTAAACGAGGTCACTGGCGTCCTCCAGCGATTTGCATCGTGTCCCACTGCGCAACTTTCGGTGTATAGTTGTGATCCCATTAAAAAAATTAACAAGTTCCGAGACGCAAATAAAATTGATTGAGTTCTGACCGCATGGGATGTTTCCATCGGTTTTCGTACTGGACTAAAAAAAAAAAAATTAAATGAGTGTGTGTGTGAGAGAGAGATTGTTGGATGTTGGAATTGGACCACGCAGTTAGCTGGCATTAATAATGTCCAAACTGGCATTAATAATGTATTTTGGGGCATGTTTTCTGGAGGTCTGTAGTGTGGGTGGATAGAGGGAGTGCATTAGTGGATATAAAATATATAATTCATCCTCATTCATTGCCAATTTTTTAAAGGTTAAAAAAACAGGCAAAACAACGCGGGCCGGCGGGGGGGGGGGGGAGGGGGGGTGTCCCGTTCGGGGACCGGGCCACGAACACTAGCCAGGCGCGCGGGAACCCCCGGAGCCCCGGGACAGGACGCCACTCTGAGCGAGGCTCACCGTGCTGGAGCCCCCACGGCAGGAACACCGAGTCACGCTGAGTTACAGAAACGCCGCCATGACAGTACGGCGGAAGAAACAAAAACCAGGATCAGCAACGGTGGACTGCGCAGCCGCAGCGATGCTAACTGACTGCGCGGCGGTGGACTACGCAGCCGCAGCGATGCTAACTGACTGCGCGGCGGTGGACTACGCAGCCGCAGCGATGCTAACTGACTGCGCGGCGGTGGACTGCGCAGCCGCAGCGATGCTAACTGACTGCGCGGCGGTGGACTGCGCAGCCGCAGCGATGCTAACTGACTGCGCGGCGGTGGACTGCGCAGCCGCAGCGATGCTAACCGACTGCGCGGCGGTGGACTACGCAGCCGCAGCGATGCTAACCGAGCGCGCGGCAGTGGACTGCGCAGCCGCAGCGATGCTAACCGAGCGTGCAGCGATGGACTACGCAGCCGCAGCGATGCTAACCGAGCACGCGGCGGTGGGCTACGCAGCCGCAGCGATGCTAACTGACTGCGCGGCGGTGGACTGCGCAGCCGCAGCGATGCTAACCGAGCGCACGGCTTCTCCTGAAACGCATGCAGCTGCTCTGTTACTGACGACATCTTTTTTTTTTGGAATATTGAAGGCGATAAACACGGTTAGCGTAGCGATTCTTCTGTTGTAAGAAAAACCAAAATTTGTATTGTACTGCACTCAGTGTGTCGTGTAGTGCGTATTTCAGAGTGAAAGAAACAGAAGAATGAGGCGAAGAAGGCGATTGCAAGATAGGGGTACGTTAGATGGGATATCTTAGTGGCAAAAAAGAAGTCCAGATTTTTATAGGCGACGGGAGAGGCTGCAGGACTTGTGTGGTATGTTTTACTGATACTCCCCTGATGAAACTGACATTTTCTGAGTGCAGGCAGTGCCTTTTTATTAGCCATCGCCTCTGCGAGAGTGGAATTGGTACTGAATCAACAGAGGTACAGACACAGAGGGCGAGCACCCCTGTCCGTGGACGTGCCGCAGTCCCGCAAAGGTTAATGGAGGTCTCTCTCGATGGCCGAAAGCTTAGCGCCCCCGATGATATTTGAATCGAGGGACCCCGCCAAGCGGGGACAATTCGTCGCCGGGGACAAGATGATGTTGTGAGAGAAGATAATGGTATTGGAGACCCCCCAGCAGGTCTCCAATACTACTAGAGCATCGGATGATGAAAACACAGAGAGGCTCATAAAAAATGTCAATACCAGCGACGGTGCACTGCAAGAACAGTGTAGTGATGATAGATCCAATTATGTGATTAAGAGTTTGAGTTTGAAAAAACGGACAGGAGCTTCTCCAACTCCTCAGTACCAAGCCAGTCTGCCCCCTGCATTGGACTGGTATGCACTGCCTGTACTGGGCTATATAAAGGAAAAAATAAAGATTTAGATATTCAAACAAAAAAAAAGTTGAATAATACCAGCACATGTGATATAAACCAGTGGTTCCCAACCCTGTTCCTGTCCTGTAGGTTTTCACTCTAACCTTTATAAAGCTGACCTCATTCAACAGCTACAGCAGGGCTGCCCAATCCTCTACCTGGAGATTTACCATCCTGTAGGTTTTCACTCCAAACCTTACAAAACACCTCATTCAGCAGCTTGAGATCAAATTAGTGTTGAAATGAGAGCCTACAGGACAGTAGATCTCCAGGAACAGGGTTGAGAACCTCTGATATGAAGTGTGGCAGAATATTGGCGAGGTGAAGTCTTGATACCGGCAGATTGTGGCCAGATGGTTTTCTTTTGTGATCTGGAGTGGGCTGCATATAATGTTGAGTTATACAGGAAGAGTGGCTCCTCGTTTGCTCAGAGTATGGCCACAGCCACAGGAATGTCCAACTGCCATCGCGTTTCTATAGTGACCGCGTGCGACCCCCCCGTCTCTCCCTCCTCTCTCCAGGGCATCGCTGGCACGGACGTGGCCAAGGAGGCGTCGGACATCATCCTGACGGACGACAACTTCACCAGCATCGTCAAGGCGGTCATGTGGGGTCGCAACGTCTACGACAGCATCTCCAAGTTCCTGCAGTTCCAGCTGACGGTGAACGTCGTGGCGGTCATCGTGGCCTTCACCGGAGCCTGCATCACCCAGGTATTACCCGCATCCGCCAGATCCAATCAGAGGCTCCCCTTTTGATAACAAGCACCTCTCGTACGTAGCACTCTGGAATTTCAGCTGCTAGAGTGCACAAGAGTGCCCCCTTGTGGAGAATGTTCAGCCTGCTAAACGTGAGTAAGTTGTTTGGTTGGTTGGTTGGTTGATTAGTCGATGGATGGATGGATGGATAGATAGATAGATAGATAGAAAGAAAGAAAGAAAGAAGCCAGGTCCATGAGGTGCTTCGCATCTAAAAATGAAAGAGTTTTTCCAGGTGGCTCATCCTGCTAAAACTGCTGCACAGGGTCTGGCACCAAACCCTGTCCTGATCTTGTCCAGCTGGCCCATGGGGATTGACCATGGCATTGCTCAGGACAGGCCTGGCTTGAGGACATCCTCAGACGCGCTAAACCTGCCGGGTTGCCTTTTTTTTTTCCCTCCCAGGACTCCCCCCTGAAGGCGGTGCAGATGCTGTGGGTGAACCTGATCATGGACACCCTGGCCTCGCTGGCCCTGGCGACCGAGCCCCCGACCGAGTCGCTGCTGCTCCGCAGGCCCTACGGCCGCAACAAGCCGCTCATCTCCCGCACCATGATGAAGAACATCCTGGGCCACGCCGTCTACCAGCTCACCATCATCTTCACGCTGCTCTTCGCTGGTGAGGGAGGGGCGCGGCGCGGCGCCAAGGGGAACACTGACCCGGCTCTGTGTTTCGGCTCTGTTCCCATAGTTCTCAACATTCCAGCTAGGGCTGCACGATATATCGAATCGCAATTTTTAAAAATAATAAGAATCTAACTGCCGCCATGGGGCGCATAGGCAATCATTTTTTTCTCTCTCTCTCTCTCTTTAATCTTACCTGATGCGGTAGTGAACTACCGAACATCAGAGGCCGTGTGAAATGGTTCTGTGAAATACATCGTCAACTGATATCTATTGGCTGTTGACTGTAGACAGCCAATCAGTAGCAAGCTCGTACATCTTTTGTGTGATCGTGCGATTTGTTTTTTCTGTCACATGGAAGATCTTGGTCTTGTTGCTGATAGGCTGTCTTTTCATCACCCAATAGATATGAGTTTGACTTTTTCTCGGAAGCATTTCACATGGCCTGTGACGTTCGGTTGTTTGTTACAGCATCAGGGATGATTAAAGAAAAAAAAAAGACAGATTGCCTAGACGCCCTATGGTGACAGTTATCCTTATAACGTTTTAAAAATAAACGCGATTCAATATCGAGCAGCCCTGATTCCAGCTGCTCAGAATGGCTTCTGCCGTTCTGTTTGCTGTGCTGTTGCTATGGACATTGGCTTTAACCTCATCCACTCACGAATGCTGCAATGTAAGAATACAAGAATGCCATTATGTAACGGCTAATCAGAAAGCTTTTTAACTTCGGCTGTTGCGTGAATCAAATTTTTTTGCCGATAAGCGCACAAGCTTGAGTAACTGTCGCCGCTCGTCGGGGTACGGATGACCGCCATCAGAAGCCATTCTGATTGGCTGTTGACTGCAGACAGCCAATCAGTAGCAAGCTCGCACGTCAAACTCTACACTTGACACCACTCGCCACGCACGACCGTCCTTCGTTCTCCAGCGTTTCGTCCGCGCGTTTGCGCGCGGTTAGGCATGCCCCTGCGTAACTGTGGCAACAGTGCTCGGGGTTGACCGCCCTCTCTCTCTCTCCGCCCGTCCCACCGCCTCGCAGGGGAGAACTTCTTCGACATCGACAGCGGCCGCAACGCCCCCCTGCACTCGCCGCCCTCCGAGCACTACACCATCGTCTTCAACGTCTTCGTCATGATGCAGCTCTTCAACGAGATCAACGCCCGCAAGATCCACGGCGAGAGGAACGTCTTCGAGGGCGTCTACCGCAACCCCATCTTCTGCAGCGTGGTCCTCGGCACCTTCGCCCTTCAGGTGACCTCCCTGCGTTCGCACGGTCATGTTCCGTTCCATCCTGTTCCATTCCGCTCACTGCAATATAATGGTTATTGGAAAAAAAGAAGTCAACACATGGTAAAATTTGACATTCTGGATCCAGGATATTCATATTTCTGAGAATGTATAATAGACAGAAATATATTTATGAGAATCACATCACATCCTAGTCCCTTTGACCTTTTGTGTGAGACACTGATCGAGGATGAAAATGCATGTCTTATAATGCGGGTAATGAATGTAATTTGGAGTTTGAGCAGGTGGCGGAGGCTGCTTTGTAAAAGACCCTTTGCTGTCGTACGTGGTGTCTGTCCCTTTCAGATCATTATTGTGCAGTTTGGAGGGAAGCCTTTCTCCTGCACCGCCCTCACCATCGACCAATGGCTGTGGTGCATCTTTATTGGTGTGGGGGAGCTGCTCTGGGGACAGGTCAGCAGAACATTACACCTTTCCATTATTCATGAAACGCCGCTCGGCATTGTGGGACACGTATGTTATCTGCAAGGCAAAAACGGCGCTCTCCGGCGACAGTTTTTTTTTTTCTTTTTTCTTTTTCTAGAATGAGGTGGTGAACGGTTGTCAGGACAAAAGCGCGCGCCGTGCTATCGTGCTATCGTGCTTGCTGCCATTTCTATTTTAGCGCCGTAAAGCTATAATCACACAGGTTTATTTATACCGCCGCGAAGAAAGCGCTCGGCTCGCTTCGTTAGGAGCCGCTGGAGAGGAGTAACGGGCTCTTTTTTTGAGCGCATGTCGCTTTGCGCCGCAGACACCTTCCCCAAAGGGGGAAGTGCGATTTCTGCACCTTTTAAACAGGTCTGTGACTAACCCCGCCCCTCCCTCCTCCCTCCTCCTCCCTCCCTCCCCCCGATGCGCGTGGTGCGTGCGTTTCTCGCTGCCGGCCCAGCGGAGCCGTGGGAAGCTGCGGGTCGTTGCCTGGTACCCGCGCGCGCGGTTTCCACCGCGAAACCCGTCCTCAAACAGAAAGGCCTCCCGTCACTGGAGCTTTTGGCGGTAGTGAGTTTTTTTTTTTTTTTTTGCCGCCGCGGATGAAGGAAAAAAAAAAAGGCGGCGCGTCCCGCGTTTGCTCGCGCCCTCGGGAACGCCAAACTCCGCACGGCAGTCCCGCCGCGCCGTACGTATCCGCCTCCCCCCGAAATGCCAAAAAGCGGGCGAAACCTTCCCATAAGCCCACGGCGACAGTGAGCCTGATCCCCCCCCCCCCCCCCCCCGCCGTTAAACCTGCGCGCTGTTCTCCTGCCGGTGACATTACCCAGAAATCCTCCCCGCTCCGCTCCTCTGCGGCGCGGTGAGCCGCCTCACACACACACCGATGTCAATAAAGGGAAAACCGCTCGGCATCCTGGGACAGGTGTTTCCGAAAACGGCTCTGGCTGACGGAGTCCTCGGTCCGTGTAACGAACGGCTCTCTGAAAAATGTCGATGCACAACAGGATCAGCGTCTTAGCAACAGAATCTCACCGTTCTCCATCCTCGTAATGAAGCGGGAGATGTTTTGTCTTCGGCTGATTTTAATCCAAACACTGACAGCTCTCTCCAGAGCTGTGACATCACGAGGGCGGGTAATTCAGCCTGATGTCACATCACTTGCAGGCTCCGCCCATCTCATTATAATAAACGTGTTGAAGTGGAACGCTCCTGGTCAGTGTATGAGAACGAGGTGCGAGGGTCCGGGCTCACCCGCTGTCTTTCCGTCCGTCCGTCCGTCTGTCCGTCCAGCTCATCTCGGCCGTTCCCACGCACCGGCTGAAGTTCCTGAAGGAGGCGGGCCACGGGGGCACCAAGGAGGAGATCCACGACGAGGAGATGGTGGGAGGCGTGGACGAGATCGACCACGCCGAAATGGAGCTCCGCAGGGGCCAGATCCTCTGGTTCCGTGGGCTGAACCGCATCCAGACTCAGGTACGACCCCCCACCCCCCCCACCCCCAGTCCCCCCCCCCCCCCCCGTTCCCCTTCTGCTATTCAAGCCCAGCCTGGGAGGAGAACCCTCACTGCCCCCCCCCCCCCCCTTACCCACCCCAGCCTGACGTTTTACTATTTCGTTTTTCACAGCACGGCTGATGGAAGGAGGGGCTCTTATACCCAGGGAGTGGATCAGCCCCCCCTGTCTAATCCTCACTGTCTCTTATCTCCTCCCTTGACTGTTTGTCTAGGTTGGGTCGTTCTGCAGGTCTTCCAATGGGCTCCACGTTGCCGGGAAGCTTATCTGTATGTGGCCAATGGGGGGGGGGGGCTAGCAGGTTTTTAATTACTGGTGCCCCTCCGTTCGTGTAAGGATGGTGGATGGATGTTGCATTTCGAAGAGTGCAAAAAGTGGGCGGGACTGAGGGTAGAGAGAGAAGGGTCAGACTCAGCATTTAGTCCAGGGGTGTCAAACTTCAGTCCCGGAGGGCCGCAGTGTCTGCTGCTTTCTATGTGCGTTTCGGTTATTCATTTCAGTCATTGATTGGCTAACGAGTCCCCACAGTGCGTTCTCAAGGCCTTAATTGGCTGTTGATTGAAAGGAAACCACAAAAACCCGCGGACACTGCAGCCCTCCAGGACTGGAGTTTGAGGATGTTGGTTTAGACCCTTCACTGTCTTCCCTCCACATTAACAAAAATGCAAGTCATTCAAAAAAATGTCAACCGTGAAACAAACCTAACACAGTACGCAGTTCTGCCATTTTGATTTTTCTTTTTTCCTCACTACCCTTGCTCTTTTGACTGGCTGAATGTTTTGAAATGTTTTTAAAAAGTGTTTTAAATATTTTAATGGAATTTCCTCGAGCTGCTTTTTTTTCTGGTGGACTGTGTGCTCTTTGAGTCGACTCTGTTGAATCTTCGTACCGAAATGTGTTTTTTACTTTGTCGTAACGATTTGCATTTTAACATCGCTCCTGAAATAACGCGATTGGCCTTTTTCTAGGTTGAGAAACGTGTCGTCTTTGAGCACACCTTTTACACACCTGCTGTAACGTCCTGTGCTTTTTAAACCTGTTTATGGAGCGCGATCGACGGTCCCCGCCTCCTCTACGCCGCTCGGGGTCCCCAGAGTAGCCCTGTGGAAAATGTGCGCCGCTGGTCGCCTAGCGACATCGGAGAGAGCCGCGCTCACTCGGGGCCTTCAAGCAGCCGCTCGGTCCCTCTTCTCCTTTTCGCCCGAGGGTCCCCTGGTTAGAAATAGAGGTGCGCTGCCGGGGGGGGGGGGAGGTAAGTAGCTCCCTGCCGGGGAGGGGAACGTTAGTCTCCGAAATCTCATGGGGCGGGGGGGGGGGGGGGCGGAGGAGAACAGGAGGAGGGTGAAAACCGTGGTGAAGCAACGGGGCGTCCTGCGAGGTGGGAGGTACAGGCAGCGCCCGTCCCGCTCGTTTTACGAACCGAATTTCACGCCTGCCATCCGTCTTTGCACAGGGAGATTTCAGCGGAGCGGCCGCGTACGAGGACGTGAAGGCGAAAGCTTCTTTCCCCATTCTTTCGTTCCCTTTCGTTTCAGCAGGGGTGTAGGAGTATCCATTTAGAACGCCTCCTCCCATGACAGGGTCTTACATAAGTGCATGATGTTCCTCAACAATGACAAAATCAATCTACAGCACCCCCCCTCCACCCCCCCAATTGATTTATTTTTTTATATATATGTGTACATCTGCAAGCTGCGGCGTGGTTTTGTGGGCGAGATCATTTTAATAAGCGTTATACATCCCCAGCCTTATATTCCTTCAAAGGAGGAGCAGGACGGGTTCGCCCGCAGTGGATGGGAGGGAATACGTAGGAACATTTAGCCCAAGGCAAAGCTTTCTCTTCCCCTTGGGCTTCATTAATCTCCTTTCTTGTGGAAAATATAATGGGAATTTTGGCTGATTGGATGTAAAAAGGGGGCCTTTTTTTGTCAGATGTGAGGTAAGCGAGGTCGTGGAAGGTTCAGACTGCCCCCCCCCCCCTCCCAGATGCCAGCGTACGGTTTGTTTGGGCTGCCTTTCATTCTCCTGTCTTCTGCAGGGTTTTTGATGAAGCTTGTTTTGTTGCAGGTTCTGCTTGTTACTCCTCTGGGTGTTTGCTTCCATCTCGAGAGTTCATTACGTGGTGCAGGATCGCACCTTTATTTATTTTTATTTTTTTGCCTAGATTTGATTTGTTTGTCAGATCTGAGGTTTATTTGTTGATTTGCGGACTTTTTTCACTCGCCGTTCCCTTATCTCTGGATTTCATCTCTCACACAGAGGCGCGCACACACACACAAAAGCACACACACACACACACACACACCCACAGCACACACAAGCACACACACCAAGGCACGCACACCCACACACACAAGCAAGCCACACAACAAGGCCACACACCACACACACAAGCACACACACAGGCACGCACACACACACAAAAGCACACACACACCCACACACAAGCACACACACAGGCACACACACACGCACACACACACACAGATCATATTTTTAAAATATATTATCAGTCTTAATAAAATAATACCTGTAATTATGATTTTATTACTCATTTTAAATATGCCTGAGTAAAAAAAACCTGGCACCGTCTCCCATCGAAATCTCATCTTAAAATAACATTAAGGTGCTGCAGGTTTGATTGAAATCATAAAGTTAATTTCCTGAGATAGATCCAATGAATGCAAACACTGATTTACTATGGTGAGCAAAAGCCCCCCCCCCCCCCATACACATAGGCACAACCCAACACTCGTGTGTTTGGCATGCTGCATATCGATGCTGCAAAGAGCCTCCTTGAAGCCCATCACCCCGGTCAAAGATGATTGTGCAAACAAGATGTCTAGCAGCGTCTCTAAATTCACGTCCTTATCGTGGCTCTCCTGCTGATCCGCAGTACTGCAGGGTGTGTCCTCTCAGCGTGCGGCAGGGTGTTTGTAGCGGGATACGGTTTCCCGTGTTGGGTAACGGAGCGAGCCCCTCTCCGCAGCGGAGCGCGTTAATGGGTTTTTCTCAAGTTGTTCCTCAGCTTCTACTGTCCCAGTCCCCTGCTCCCTGCGTCCCCTCACTAAATCTCTCCCCCCCCCCTCCCCCCCCCCCCACACATTACACTGACAATGGTAAAGCCCCAAAAACCCAAAACTCAAGAGTCTGACTTTTGAGTGCTTAAGTCAAGAAGCCGACCGCAAAGCCAGTGAACTAATTAGCTCTTTATCGCACTCCCCTTTTTTTTTTTTTTTTTTTTTTTTGCAAACCCTGACCGCTTCATCGGATTCATTTTTCATCACGCATGGTCGGTCACACTGAAAAGGAAGATAATTGGCGCAGAAACTGTTCTCGCAAAAGGACAAAAAAAAAAAAAAAAGCCCAGCGGAAATTGTTTTTTTCTTTTTCTTTTTCGTCAGCTCTTGCGTTTGGAGTTCCCTTTTTCTGTAACCGCTCAAAGCCTCTCCCTTAAACCCTTTAAGGAGCAGGTTTTTTTGGAATGGTTTTTTTATTCAAAATTATAAGTCATTGTTCTAGAACTCTGGATTGCTTTCAAATCACCAGCAGGGATTGCTACATCAGCTTTAGAATGTTCGGTTAAGAACATTCTAATCGCGTATTTGTGACATCACACGTTAAAGAGTTCAAAAGTAAAGAGTCACTCCCTATATACAACAATGCCTTAAAAATCCACCCTTCCCCTTCCTCCCAAAGCCCCCTTCCTCCCCCCTCCTTATCCCTTCAAGCTGAAGTGTGGTTTCTCTCTCTCTCTCTCTTTTTCTCTCTCTGTGTGGAATAACAGTGTGTCTGCCCTGGCATAAGTCTTGCTCTGCCTGGCTTTTCTCTCTCTCTCTGACTCTCCCCCTGTTCTTTGCAGATGGACGTTGTTTATACATTCCAGACGGGCCAGACCGCCGTCCCCGGGGCCCTGCGTCGGCAGCCCTCGGTGGTCAGCCAGCACAACGACGCAAAAACTGTTTCTAGCCCCACCCACGTGGGGATCTCTTCCTCTTCCCTGTCCGCCAATTCTACCGCGGCGGCGGCGACCGCGCCGGCCGCCTCCGCTTCCTCCTCCGCTGCAGGCAGTGAGTGCGCACGCGGCCCCCCCCCCCCCCTCCGCCCCTCTCCAAACCAAAGCTGCATGACCCCCAGCCGCGCCATCAGCCTCACCGCGGATAACCGCTCCTTCTTCTTCTTCTTCTTTTACTTCTTCTGTTCACGTGCATCCCCCCTTCCGCACTCATCCTCGGGCCCGAGCTGCCCTTGCGCTGCATTTTTGACTCACTCCTCCTCCTCTTCTTCCTCCTCTTCCTTCTCCTCCTCCTCCTCCTCCCGCTGCTGTTTTTTTTTTTTTCTTCTTCTTTTTTTAAATTCCTAACCGACGCATCTCATCTCTCTCTCGGCGCTCCGGGCCTGATTGCCCTCGCGTGCGTTAACCCCTCTGAGACCCCTTAATGAAAAAGAAAAAAGAAAATGAGAAAAAGGAGAAACGTCCTACTGATGAAAATGTGGACGAATGAGAGGGTCTCTGATTCTGTTCGCAGGATGCGATTCGCGGGGAAAAATCCCCTCAATTCCAGAGTCTTACGCTAATGCAGCGACTTGCCGACAGATGTTGCCATTTGATTTTCTGTTGACTTGGCAAAATAATACCCGGAAATTAATACTGGAGCCGTCGAGTACCTTCGAGGACCCCGGAGGTCTTTTGGAAAACGCGTAGGTTATGATTTTGTGCATCACAGAACGGGGCCAGGCTGGATCTGAAGGGTTAACAGCAGAGAGTTAATTGCATTTTTAATACCGGCATCCTTCCTCAGTTTCCTGTGCTGCTGGCACTGTGTGTGTGCGTGTGTGTGTGTGTGTGTGTGCCTGTGTGTGTGTGTGTGTGTGTGTGTGTGTGTGTGTGTGTGTGTGAGTGTGTGTGTGTGTGCGTGTGTGTGTCGTGTGTGTTTGTGTGTGTGTGTGCGCGTGCACGTGTGTGTGTGTGTGTTTGTGCGTGTGTTGGTGTGTTTGTGTTTGTGTGTGTGTTTTAGCCTGTATTTTATTATGAAAAACCACTGAGGTAGAACATCTCTTTTTCAAGGCATATCTGACCCAAGATGTAGCAATACACTAGGTATTGGTGCAATACAGACAAGCACTATGCAACACAAGCATTCTCATATAGGTAAAAAACAAAATAATTTACAGTGCTGCCATCATTTATAACGACTACACACATTATTTATTGTATTGTAGATTATGCAATTACAATCATAACGTGCACAGTTTCTTTCCACCCCACCAACCCAGCACACACGCTAACACACGCACACGCATGCATGCTAACACACACACACTCACAGGGTGTGGATATGATGCCTGATTGTGAGGCCCATCCACACACTGAAACAGCGCCTTAAAAGGAGATCCCACCCTCCCCTTAAACGTCTAATTTGGGCGGTTTCTATAACATACTCCAGATGTATTATACAGTTTGTGTGTGTGTGTGTGTGTGTGCAAACATTCGTGTGTGTGCGTGTGTGTGCTTGCGCAAGCATACATGTGTTTGTGAGTGTGTGTGTGTGTGCAAACGTTCGTGTGTGTGCGTGCGTGCTTGCGCAAGCATACATGTGTTTGTGAGTGTGTGTGTGTGCACACAAACATTCATGTGTGTCCGTGTGTGCTTGCACAAGCATACATGTGTTGGTGAGTGTGTGTGTGTGTGTGTGTGTGTGTGTGAGTGTGTGTGTGCCTCTGTGCTGTACACATGCAGACGTGAGCATGTGTGTGGCGGAGAGCTGGTGTTCACTTTCTCCACACCTCTCCCCCTGTGCTCAGTTTCCAGCTCCTCTGCTTGAAGGCTGGGAGGCATGCTTTTTCTGCAGGGCCTGGCGCTGTGTGGGTGTGTTCACAGGTCTGAGGTGTGCTGCTGCAGACTGTCGCAGCTGCTCTGAAATTCATACCACTACAGTTTAACACTGGCAGAGAAAAAGAAAGAAATGGGCAAAAAAATAAATTTAAAAAAAATATATATATAAATATATATATATTTTAAAAAGGCCAGAGAGAAATGTGCTGAGGTGGTGGACGCGTAACGGACTGCCCGCCAGCACAAGGGCGAGCGGCCCGAACGTGGTCATGCGGACCGCGAGAGTGAGCCGCTCACACCTCTGACCTGACAACACTTTCCATCTGCCCGGCAACAGAGCCAGGACGGACACGCCCACACGCCAAGCCTCCGAGCCGCATGAGGAGATGACAGCTGCTGCAGACACCTCTCTCTCTCTCCTTCCCTCGCTCTTTCTCTCGCTCTCTCTCACACTCGGTTTCTCCCTCTCTCTCTCTCTCCTTCCCTCGCTCTTTCTCTCTCACTCGGTTTCTCCCTCTCTCTCTCTCTCCTTCCCTCGCTCTTTCTCTCACTCTCTCTCTCACTCGGTTTCTCCCTCTCTCTCTCTCTCTCCTTCCCTCGCTCTTCTCTTCTCTCTCCACTCGGTTTCTCCTCCTCTCTCTCTCTCTCTTCCTTCCCTCGCTCTTTCTCTCTCTCTCTCACTCGGTTTCTCCCCCTCTCTCTCTCTCTCTCTCTTCCCTCGCTCTTTCTTCTCTCTCACTCGTTTCTCCCTCCTCCTCTCTCTCTCCTTCCCTCGCTCTTTCTCTCTCTTTCTCACTCTCTGTTTCTCCCTCGCTCTTTCTCTCTTTCTCACTCTCTGATTCTCCCTCTCTCTCTCTCCCTCGCTCTTTCTCTTGCTCTCTCTCTCTCCCCTTTCTCTCTTGCTCTCTCTCCTTCATTCTCTCTGTCTCTCTTCCTCCCTCCACCTCTCTCCCTCTTTCTCCCTCCCTCTTTCTCTCCCTCTCTCTCTTGCTCTCTCTCTCCCTCCCCCCTTCTCCTGTTCTTTTGTTCTCTTCCTCTGTCTCTCTCCTGCTCACACTCTCCCTCTTCATCAGTAATGACATTTTACACACTCTCTCTCTCCCTCTATTCTTGATACTTAGTATTCTAAAAGGAATTATGAGTCAGAGGTGTTTATTTATATATATATAAAATATCTTAGCAACCTCAATAGTGAAATTTCCACGGTGTTGGGCTACAAAAAAAGTTATTTGTACGTTTTCTGTCGTGGCCTGCTAGACGGCTGCAGTGCAGTTTGCAGGGCGACTCTTTAAACACCCTTCTCTGAAAGATGGCGAAGGGGGGGGGAGTGATGGGAAACAGTCACGATCCTCCACCGTCAGATCCTCCGGTCTGAAACGCGTTCCAGTGAAGCGTGCGGCGGGGGCTGCCTGTCCCGCTTCACAGAAGGGTGCCGTCGCCGAAATTAAAATGGATTTCTTTTAACGGTGGAGCGGTTCGCCATTGGAACCCGCTGCTTGGAGGCGCGGCTTTGAAAAACAACACAACTGGCGGCCGGCGTTGCGTAGATGCAGTGTGATGCTTGTGAGCTTTCGCTGTGTGACTCTGATACCCCCTGACTCTCATGCACCTCTGCTGAGGTTTATTGTGCGTCTTGGGTTCGTTCATCTACGCTGATATGCTGGTGCTCTGTTCATGTTTTCTTCACATTGCAACTGGTTTACAACTGAAACTGCCTGCATCTCTTATTCTTCTGCTGTTTCTTCATTCTCTCTCTCTCTCTCTCTCTCTCTCACACACACTCTCTCTCTCTGCCTCTTCTCCCTCCCCCTCTCTCTCTCTGCCTCTCTCTCTCTTTACTTCTCTCTCGTTCTCTCGGTGCCTCTCTCTCTCTCTCTCTCTACCTTACATAGGGGAGTAGGCTACATAAAGGGCTTCATAAACTCTCTGTAGGATTTAAAAATAATGATGATACAGATCACAGAGGCAGGTGGGCTTGGGGGGGAGAGGGAGTGTGGTGGGGGGGGGGGGGGGGGTAAAACAGCCCTCCAGTGATATCGTTTGCAGTCTGAAAGAGTAGCCATTGAAGGAACATGCTGATGCCGGAAGGAAGACCTAGCCACAGGAACCCACGTGAGATAAACAGGCTATTCCTAGCACAACAAAATCCTTCAGAGAACAAATTAAATTTGAGTGCAGATTTTAATTTTTTTTTTTTCTTGTTATGCAAATGGACGCTTCAGACAATCGCCGCAATTAAACGGTCCGAAGAGAATCTTCTTTAGCAGACCGGGATCAATTTGCTAATGACGTGACGTGTGCTTGTCTCCGGGGAGGAGGTGGGGGTAGGGGGGGTGGGGGTGGGGGGTCTGGGGGGCGGGGGGGGATCGCGGTGTCTTGTCCGCCGCTCACAGGTGGGCCGTTTAATGAGAAAAAGTGCTTCCAGGACACGTCCCCGTTTTTTAAAATTTAATGCCGTGGTTGGAACAGGGATTTGTTAAGTGCTCATTTGGAATAATTTATAGGTCTTGCACCAGCTGGTCCGAGCGTTTTTAAAGTCAAATGCATGTGCTTCCTGTGAATGCATTTCTCACGGAGCCGGTCATATAGACCCCTCTGAGTGTCACAGGTGTATTAACTCATGAACTCCTGGAGGAGTTTGATTTGAGACAGACGGACACATAATCAGTGTGTTGGCTGCACTGAGCTAACGCTCGCCAATGCTTGCGTTCTGACCAGACAATGATCTGCACAGATATGAATTAAAGAATATATATATTATCAGTGTATTACATAATCCAAAGCTCCCAAAACCAGGGAAATAGACCACGCAGTTAATTTCTCTTTGTGTTCTCAATCATGTTTGTTTTGATTTTGTACGTCAGTATGTTGTGCCTGTGCTGAACCACACAGCAGTCCCATAAGCTGAAATGCAGTCATTTTTAAAGTGGTTGTGAGGACACAGTGGGTAGTCATAACATAAAACATAAAAGGTTGAACCCCCCTCCCCCCAACCACCAACTGTCACCAATGCCACCATCCTCGACGGAAGTGTGGAAATGGCGGTGTGTATGTTAGTGACAGCCTTAGGTCAATGAAGTGCAACTGACGGCTGGCACAGCGGAAACGCACCGCGGGGGGGGGGGGGGGGGGGTGTTCGGGAGGGGGGGGGCGGAGGGAGCCTCGGAGGGAGACCCATATGTTTGTGTGTCGTGTCCCAGCTGCAGACGGATCGCATGTCAGGGAGGCAGACTGCCACAGCATTAATCACAACAGGTCAGCCCCGGTGACTGACACACGGTGGGATGATAATGAAATCCCAGAGACCGTGCGATGCAGCGAACCTCCCCCTACACTACCAGGGGCTTTCCAGCTTCTGTGAGGTTCCACAACAGAGCCCCCAAAATAATACCCCCCCCCCCCCCCAACTATCAGTTTCTTTCTGTCTTCTGTGAGGTTCCACAATAGAGCCCCCAAAGCCCCCACACCCCTCCACCCACTACCAGGGGCTTTCCTGGTCTGAGGTTCCACACCAGTGCCCCCACCTACCCTGTATAAATAAAGGTTAACATATAAAGAAATAAATAAATGAAAGACAGGAAGCTATGAACACTGCCCAAATATAACTGTGTGGTGGGCGGAGCCAATTGAAGCTCCGCCTTCATGTTGAGTGACAGAAAGCCATTCATGCTTTTCATCGTTCAGCGGGACTGCTGTTAAAAATCCGGCAAGGCACAGCAAGCCCTTTTGACCCGTGCTGTAAAATCAACTCAAAAAAAAGTATATAAAATATAGGATCTGAAGATTTAGGACATTTAGTCCTAACCTGACAGTTAAATGAATTTCCGGATTGAAATGGCAACGTGACTGGACTGCATTCCGCTCCCGATGGGCTCACATAGATGGTTATTTCACAGTCCATTTATTTGGTGTTAGCCTGCGCGGTGTGTGCTTGTGTCCAGGGGGGCGTGTCTTCTGCTTCCGCAGAGCCGACTGAGTAACTCCTCTGGCGCTCGGAGACGGATATTCCTGCGCGCGGCCGTCGGCCGCCATTTCTCCAGAATGACTGCGGTAAATAAAAAGCTTAAACGTGGACCGACCGTTAGACAGCCCTTCTTAAGAGCAGCCTTCAGCCTGCGCGCTGAAATCCCTCGCCGCTGTAGCGAAGGTGTTAACGTTTATATCCCAGTCCTCTTCTGCTCTGCGTCGCTTCGCAGAAAGCGCGGTGTGTTGCGCTCTTCTCTATAAAGACATAATGTGCGCTACGTCTTTTAAAATGCCCATTGGCTTTTTGGTTAAAGTTTCATTGAAAGCCTACTGTGTGGCATTTAGAGGAAATTGCAGTATTTGCGCGTCTCGTTCAGGCCTGCAGGATGCAGCGTGTGTTCGCCAAGGCGTATTTCCGATGGCGATCCGTTGTCACAGCCAATACAGTCCCCCCTTTAATTTCACGGGGCGAGGTACGTGCTACATCAGAGCACACGCTACATCCATCGCCCCTTCTTTCCCATTCGATTGGCTGTGAGAGTTTTCGCGGCGCTACTGAATCACGTTAAAGGCAACGTCTAACGCGGGCAGACAGCTCTTTATCACTAAGCGACCCGGCGGAAGAATGGCCGCTTCTTTTTTGGATGGATCTGCCGAAACCAGCGGTTGAAATATCCATTACTCTCTCCAGTTTCCATTTACCTCACCTCTGAACGGACTGCCTGGGTCGTTTTCATGCCCGTAACATGTATCGCTTCCACACTTATCTTCCATTGATTTTTTTTTATTCTTTTCTAAATAATGTACAGTATCTCTCTCCTGCCAGTTTTAGTCCGGGCTGCCAGGAAAGTGTTTTTACATAGATTCGGATCAGTGAGTATTGACCGACTGAAAAATGAAATATAATTTTTACTGTAGATTGATGTTTTTTTTCGTGATGTTCAGCACTTGGGCAGTGCCTAACGTATGCAGTCTTAGAGGGCGCATATTTTTAAAGTCATACATACAGACCCCCCAGACAGATAAAATGAGATTTTAAAGAATAGCCTAGTCAGCAAGTCATAACTGGAAATATGCATCCAGAATCTCTACAATTCTCTCTCTGCCTCTCTCTCCCTCTCCCTTTCTCCATCTCCATCTCTCTTTCTCTCTCACACACACTCTGCTTCTCCCTCTCTCTCTTTATCCCTCTTTCCCTCTCCATCTCCTTCTCTCTTCCTCCCTTCTTCCCTCCCTCCCCATCTGCTCTCCTCTCTCTCTCTCTCTTCCTCCCTCCCTCTACCCCCCCTCTCTCTCCCTCTCCCTTTCTCCATCTCCATCTCTCTCTCTCCACACACTCGCTTCTCCTCCCTCTTTACCCTCTTCCTCCCTCTCTCTTCCTCCCTGTCACTCCTACCCATCTGCTGTCTTCGCCTCTCTTCCTCTTCCACACCATACCTCTCTTTCCTCCTCCCTCTCCCCCCTCTCTCTCTTCCATCGTCATCTCTCCGCCAGCTCCCTTCTCTCCCCGTCTTACCCCTGCATTAGCACATTGCTGTCTGGCGCCTCTCTTGGCTTTGCATGATGAAGCCTCGCTTGTGCCTTCGCTGTCCACATGCATGAGTCTGTCCGTGCCTGTCGCGTGCCCACTTGTTGCTGCCGTTGAAGGCCGAGCAAAAAGTTTTTTTTCTCTGATGTTGGCCGTTGAGAAAGATGCGTGCCTTCACCGACAGTGGAGTGTGCTCCGTGTGTTTCGTGGTTGTGATGTTGTGTGTTTTTGCGGTGCCTTTAATCCGGACAGTGAGAGCATGCCACTCGGTGTGCTCACGTGGTTGTGATGTTGTGATGTTGTGTGTTTTTGCGGTGCCTTTAAACCGGACAGTGAGAGCATGCCGCTCGGTGTGCTCCCGTGGTTGTGATGTTGTGTGTTTTTGCGGTGCCCTTCATCCGGACAGTGAGATTGTGCCCGCTCTGTGTGCTCCCGTGGTTGTGATGTTGTGTGTTTTTGCGGTGCCTTTAAACTGGACAGTGAGAGCATGCCGCTCCGTGTGCTCCTGTGATTGTGATGTTGTGATGTGTGTTTTTTGGGTGCCTTAACCGGACAGTGAGAGCATGCCCGCTCGGTGTGCTCCCGTGGTTGTGATGTCGTGATGTTGTGATATCGTGTGTTTTTGCCGTGCCCCTGGATTTTGCTGTGCCACACCACCGCCACCCTCGCCCTCGTCATTTTCACTCAATGTGTTTTTGCGTTTCAGTTGATCCATGTGTTCGCCGTCCGGACATTTTTGCGTTGCGCTCATCGTGTGTGTGTGTGTGTGTGTGTGTGTTTTCCCCCCCATGTGTGTTGTTTTAAGCAGAGACCACAGTGAGACCTCCATCTTCCCATTCCTCACGACTGACCATTTTATTCCTGCAGACAAGCCCCACGTCACCCGCCCCCACCCCAACCCCCATCCCCGACCCCTCATCCCCCACTCCCCACCCACACTCCTCCCTCATCCCCCACTCTCCACCCACACCTCCCGCTCCACGAGCCAGTCCACCCGGGAGGGAAATGGCGGCAGTTTGTTGTGTCTGACTGTGCGTCTCTCCGTCTCTCTCCCAGATTAAAGTGGTCAACGCGTTCCGCAGCTCTCTGTACGAGGGGCTGGAGAAGCCGGAATCCCGAAGCTCCATCCACAACTTTATGTCCCATCCCGAATTCGGCCCCATGTCCGACGAAGAAGAGGCTAGGATCCCCACGATAGAGGAGAACGGCGTCGAGATCGAGACCCACCCCGAGCCCTCCAAAGGCCCCGTCGGGGGGTCGGGGGGGGCCTCTACCTCGGGGGCCGGGGCACCCCCCGGGAACCCCCTCCACAGCCAGGAGACCTCGGTCTGATGACCCCGCCCCAAACGCACACACGCACGCACACACACAGAGACACAGACACGCGCACACAGACACGCGCACACACACTAACACACACACACGCACGCGCACACACACAGAGACACAGACACGCGCACACACTCACACACACACACACACACACACACACACGCACACACACACACACACAGACAGAGACACCCACACACGCAGACACACACTCACACACACACACACACACGCACACACACACACACACACACCCACACACACACACCCCTGGCCCCTCTGGTGGACTCACGGACGCTCCAACGCAGTATGAGGTGCAGCCGTTCTCTCGGAAGCTGTTTGAGGTGCGCCTCCGCCTCTCCCGCACCTTTCCCCGACCCCCCCCCACCCCCCCCCAACCCCCACCTGCCCCCCCCACCCACCCACCCCCCACCTCGGCTTGTGTGTGCTGAATGTACGTTGCAGCCGCAAGACACACAATCTAACGCACGGGCGGGGCCACAAGGGTCCCAACCCCCCCACCCCAACCCCCCCGCATCGCAGAGACCGTACCCTTGCCTTCTGTCACTTTGTGAACGCCATCTCCTATATTTATTTTCTTATGTTCATTTCTGTTTATTATTCTGTTGCTTTTGTTCTTTTTAAAAAAAAAAAAAACAAATTTTAACATCTAGAATTGAAATGTGTTTTTTTTTTTAAATACGATTGCGCTCACATATGTACTGTTGGCATACATGCACACAGAACCAGAAAACAAGTACATTTGTTATGTACATGTGTATATTGTGCATATGACCTCAATCGTAACACTGAATTGGCTAATTGTTGTAAAGCTTATTCAACTCAAATTACTAAGATATTATTTTGACCATTTTTTTCCACATAGTATAGTGAATGTAAATTGTGACTGGCTTCAGAGTTTCTTTTTCCTGAATATAATGTTTAAAATGAATCAAATGCATAGCAGGTCTTTTCTTTTTCGTGCTATTTTTTCCAGAAGGTTCTTAAAATAGTTTTTGTTTTTTGTTTTTTGTTTTTTTTCCTGGTAATTTGTATGCACGTTTTCAGAAGGACATCGCTTAGGCTGCTGCACTATTCCAGTGAATTGTTTATGCACTGAAAAGAAAAGCGTTGAATTGCCAGACCATGCTGGTGCCGATGCATTAAAGATCGCCCCCTTTCTGCGGCTAAAGGTAACTGCACGGTGATGTAAAAACCCCTTTAATGAGTGACGGGAGTGGGAGGGCCTGACCACATATTTCATCCAATCAGACAGCCACGGGGATCCCTAGTCTCGATCTTCATCAGTCCCTCGAAATTAAATTTGAAGTCACGAAAAGTAATATTTCCTTTTAGGTACTATTCGCCCTTCATAGCATGCATTTACTCCTCAGATTTCGTTTGGGATGGGTGGGATTGCAGTTTTTCGAGAGTTGTAAATATATTAACTGTGCAGGAGTATTGGTGTACAAAATGAGAAGGAGAACTGTGATTATTTTTTCTTCTCCAAAAAATGTGCGAAATAGATCATTTTCTGTACCTAAAAAGACTGAACAATAGGAAGTGCGTTTGCCTTTTAGTGCTTGAAATGGGGTAAAACGATTTCTCTCATAGACCTCCATCGATTTTTGAGTTTTGTTGTTTATGTTGCGCTGACGCCTGAGTCCATCACTCCCACTGTACCACCAGTGGATCGATCAGGAACTATGATCCATAACCCAACGTGTCTCCCCAACAGTATAGTGATAGGGCACGTTTGTGCATGTTTTAAGTGTCAAAATAAATTATACCTAACAAACAAGCTAAAAAAAAAAAAAAAAAGTATATGCAACAGAAATCATTTGTTTGGTCCTGTAACTGTTCTTCTAATCAAACCTAACAGGTGTAAGAATACCACAGACTGCCGGTTTTTTCGCGATTGTGGCCTGGAGGATCTTTTTTGTGTGCTTACCAATACTGTAGTACTGCCACATTCAAACTTTTTCATATCTAGGTTAAATGGAATCCTCTAATATACTTTTTCTACTTAATCACAGCCATATTTTCTAGGTTGTTTTTATATCCCATTTGTTTTTTATTTCTATTTCTGATGTTCCCAGAAAAAAACCAAATCGAAGACAACGTGTCACTGCCGAGAAAAAAGACCACTGAATTGTTTACTGAATATAGTCAGCATATGCTCCAGGTTACACTTCCCCACACTGGTAATAAGATTCCTTTCTGTCTCTCCCAATTTATTGAAATATAGAAATAATGGGGAAGCTGTTTTGCGTGGTTTTCATATAGAAAACTATCACAATGTTTTATTTTTTTTTTGTTTGTTTTTTGTTTTTGTTTTTTTTTTACAATTCTTACGTATTTTTATATTTAGTACTGTTTAGTATTTTAAATATATAATATATGTACGCTGAAGATCTTGGCAGCATTAGGTAAATGAGAGAAATACTTGGTAGAGTAATTTTGCAAATGTTTATATTTATGCTGCGTTTGTAGAGCGTTCTTAGCCATCCAGTACTGTGGCCTCAAAAACGAAAAACGACTTTGTTTACCACTTAAGCCATGCCATTGGACGAACTCTCCGCGCGAGACTTCACCAACCAATCAGTTTTGCTGACCTCCCCTTAGTGTGACCACGTGACTTGCAGTCTTTTCTCTGTCTTTGTGTTGGTATAGAAGGTGTATTCCACAGTTATGAAACTGAAGATTCTTTCTCTGTTCCACCTGAGGATTTCTATTGCTTTACCTTTCCTTATTTTGTAATTTAGTAGTTAAGTAATGGTTAGTGGAGTAAATAAAATACATTTAAAATTACAATGAAACAATACTTTTAAATAATACAGATTAATTCTGAAGTATATTTTTTTTCTATATATCTATATTATATATTATATATATATTTTCTATATTTTTCCGTTCTTACTGGTTGAATTGACAGCAAGTTTAATTTATTGAGTATGGGGAGTGGTGATTTAGATGACTGGTTTTTAGTTGAATTGTTCAAATAAATGATTTCAACGTTATCATTTGAGAATGATAAACCTAAAAATGACATAGGAAAATGTTGATTTAAAAACCAGAGGGAAAATTCTGAGGATGTTTTCGTTAAATGCACTTTGAGGGTGGAGTGACATTCCTTCCCCCCCTCGATAGGTGTGTCTGTGGCACATTGGGATAGATGCTGGAATGCCTTTACAGTGGGGTGTGTGTTCGAGGCTTATGTCCAGGGACACATTTGTACAGTGGAAAAAAAACCCCTTTCATAGTCCTGCCAAAAGCGGAAAAAATATAACAGTACTTTATGGAACGAAAATGACTCTTATACATTCAGTATGCTGTAAATAATAACACGAAGGCTGACTGTTGATCTGCAGGTTTAAAAAAGTGGGCAATCGGTTGTTATTGATCACCAGCATAGCTTTAAGAATGTTCTGCCAAAGTGTCGTGTACAATCCTTTTTGTTCCTCTCTTCGCATTGTCGCCAGGGTTACCATTGCCTGTGTGCTCCTCCACCATTACGCCATTACACCTGTGCTCCTTTTGTTCCATTACACCTGTGCTCCTTTTGTTCCATTACACCTGCACTCCTGTTCCATTACACCTGTGCTCCTTTTGTTCCATTACACCTGCACTCCTGTTCCATTACACCTGCGCTCCTTTTGTTTCATTACACCTGTGCTCCTTTTGTTCCATTACACCTGCACTCCTGTTCCATTACACCTGTGCTCCTTTTGTTCCATTACACCTGCACTCCTGTTCCATTACACCTGTGCTCCTTTTGTTCCATTACACCTGCACTCCTGTTCCATTACACCTGCGCTCCTTTTGTTTCATTACACCTGTGCTCCTTTTGTTCCATTACACCTGCACTCCTGTTCCATTACACATGTGCTCCTTTTGTTCCATTACACCTGCACTCCTGTTCCATTACACCTGCGTTCTTTTTGTTTCATTACACCTGTGCTCCTTTTGTTCCATTACACCTGTGCTCCTTTTGTTCCATTACACCTGTGCTCCTCCTGTTCCATTACACCTGTGCTCCTTTTGTTCCATTACACCTGTGCTGCTCCTGTTCCATTACACCTGTGCTGCTTTTGTTCCATTACACCTGTGCTCCTCCTGTTCCATTACACCTGTGCTGCTTTTTTTCGTTACACCTGTGCTCCTCCTGTTCCATTACACCTGTGCTGCTTTTTTCCGTTACACCTGTGCTCCTTCTCTTCCATTACACCTGTGCTCCTCCTGTTCCGTTTAACCTGATCGCGTGTTTTTCATGCGTGTTACTCTCAGAACCGTTGCTGAAAGAACTGCCCCGATTCCCATTTAAATGGCCTTCGTTGTGCTGCTGTGATCCATTTTGACTGGATTGCCCCTGCGTGTCTTTTCATAGTGTACAGATACTGTATGTGTAAGACGCACCTGCTCTCCAAGGTTTCCTTGTTCTTCTGTTCTATTTTCCTTTGGTTTGTAGTCCCTCCCAGCCCCTCCCCCTTGGCATGGCTATACAACGAAACACAAACTAGCGACTGGAATTTGTGACTTACAGAAAACGGGGAAAATGGCACAACCAAAAATAAAGTCATTATTTGCTTCTTTGTTGCCCCTGACAGCATAATCAGATATATGATACCATTAAACTTATTGCACACAACTATTCTGTGTATATTGTATACAAAAAAAAAAGATTACTAACATGTGCAATAAGTATCGAATAATGACGACAGATTCACGGCTAAATTTTATGTTGGTGCATCGTTACTCTACTGATTTTTAAAAAATAACTTTTATTGGGTGATGGGGTTATGCTGAGGGGATGATACGCCACAGTTGTAAATACAAAAGAAGTTTTGAAACTGGAATGTCCCGCGGTTTAAAAATCATAAACCCCTTATTTTACATATATTTACTCTAACCAGTGGGTGTGAATTTCACCCTGTGTTGAGAACGTTGTAAATGGCTGGATCTGCTAACAAAAAAAACAAAAAACAAAAAAAAAGAGGAACACTGAAAATGAGACAATTTCAGTCATTCATATGATATAATAAGCACTGGTGTTATTTTTGTATAAACATTATATCATCTATGTGGCATGCATGACTTATAATCAATTTGGTGGTTCAAAGCAATATGTACACCTGGTGCGATTGGTATTTCTGTGTCCTGTGTAGCCTAAGCCATGCTGTGCTTCAAAAAATGCATTTGGAAAAAAAAAAACCAACAAAAAAAAAACTTAACTGTTGAGTATATGTGTTCAATGTTCTGCATGTTTACGTATGGAATGAGACATCCCAAATGTTTACTTGCTTCCAAAATTCCAAGATTTCCCAACATGCATTCATGCATGCACACGCATACCACATACACGTGCACACGTACACACACACACTCACACACGCACACACAAATACAAACATTTTCTATACAAATTATGCACATATGCAAGTTTTGCATCCAAAACACAAATAGCAGAGAGCCATTTCCTGTTCAGAAGAAACACACACTGATAAGATGCTGTTCTGGAAGGGTGGGTCCAAAGTAATAAAGTCAGAGAGAGAGAATTTTTCTTTCTTTTTTTTCCTTTTACACTGATTATTAGTTTTATTAATTACAGTGGCTTCTTATTAAGGAGTAAAATAACATGTCTTTGGATGTTCTGGGTTTCTGCAAACTGCTAATTGTCCTTCACTGCTGCCCTAGATGTTAAACTAGTTGGGCTCAAATTTAATAATTTTGTATTGTGTGTGTGTGTTTGTGTGCCTGCGTGCGTGCATGCGTGCGTGCGTGCATGTGTGTGCGTGCACGCATATGTAATTTTAGGGAGAAGCTTAGTATCTTTTTTTTTAATGTTTTGAGAATCCGTGTAACTTGGGAAGAAGATACCACTCTCGCTATGCTGCATCCATTAACCACTCAACGCTTTGTCTTTGATTGATTAATTGAACGGTCTGACAAATACAGAAAAAAAGGCTCAACATCACTTCATGTCTTTCAAGCAGCGACCTGCATGCTCTGTTACAAAGGAAGCTGTGTTACAAAAGAAAATAATCAAGCTTTTCCTCCATTATTCTCACACCCCTGCGTCTGTACATACTCCAGGTTATGCCTGTGCGGTGACCATTCCATAATACAGTCAGGTAATCATGTATCAAAGCTCGTTAGTGGTACTAGTAATCACGTGAGTCATGATTTCATCTTGGGGGGGTTGTCTTCAGGAAGTGTTGACCAAACGCGCAGGCATTTATGCTAATAGCTGACGTTTGAAGAGCCTTTAACAGCTCCCTCTCTACATCACTGATTTTTTTCTGAAGGAGGAGATGTTGAGATTCTGGCAGTAGTTGGTCCACTGGCAGAGCGTGTAATTCAATCTGAAACGCTCCTCGTCACCGTTTCAGTTCCCTCAATTATGGGAACGTACAAATAATTAGCTGCCCGATTAAAGGAGAAATGCCTGCCTGTTTCTCCCATCCTTTTCAGTTGCGGCTGAGGATAATTAATTGCGAAGGTATGCATTAATTGACCAGCCATCGCACGCTAGCAAGTACACCGGTGCATTGAGCTCATTCACTCACCTTGGCCTGTGTCCCCCCCCCCCCCCTCCACACACACACACACACACACACACACACATAGAGAGAACACAAAGCCAAAGAGAGGTCTTATGGGTTTTATCTGAAAATGGGTCAGATAAAACGTGGAAAATAAATTTAGCCAAAATGCATTTCTCCTATTGAGTTTTCAGATTTGGTTTGACGCGTGGTTCAGGTGTCCCTTGTATAATTTTTGCGCCTTGCAGCTGTGAGGTGTGCACAGGTGTGGACTTTCAACAGCTGTGACTACCTCTGAAACCCCCCCCTGTGTAAAACTGTTGTCGAAACGTCGTGTGAACGTAGCGTGACTGCCGGACCGATTCGCACTTGCCTTTGGGTTCGTCTTGTGTAGTCTGAGCTTCTCATATTCAGCACCAGCACCGGACTCAGATTCACATCTGCTCTTTTAACAGTTGGTTTACAATAGTTTATCACTGCCAGATTACGTCATCAGAACCACAGCTTTGTTTGTACCGAAGCAGGTACGTGAAGGCAACGTGGAAGATGTTCATCAGCTCTATGAATCATGATGGCCATAGTTAAATGTCAAGCATTATTATTATTATTATTTTTGGAAAGCAGCTTTGTGTATTTCTAAGGTAACTGATAATGAATGTTGTTCAAAGAGGTTGCAGGCTTAAATATTAAATTCTTATGAATATGAATGAGTACAGACACCTGGTAAGGGTAGAGCGCATTAGGTCATTATCAGTTTTTAAAAAAAGCAGTTTGAAAGGTTATCAGCAGCCATTAGAAGTGTGCTTGTGTGCATGCTTCACGAAAGTAGAGCTGAGAGAATCATTGGTGCCTTCAGAACCATATCACCCTGTTTACACTGCTGCAGCTACACATGATAGCCACATGACACAGTTTAGACTCATCTTCCCAAGGCACTTCTTGTTTTGTTTTTTTGTTGTTTTTTTTTTCATGTTTATTGTTTTTTGGCTGTTTATACGTGTGTGAAGAATCGGTCTCTTCCAATTTGCGGGCGGTGAAGTCATATTGTTTAGTTTTGTTTTCCTCAATAGTTTTTTTTTTTCTTTCTTTCTTTTTTTCCTTTTTCTGTTTGTTTGCAGACCAGAGTGGTATCTTCTGACATGTGCATGGCGATATCGGGCTCAAAATGGGGGAATTTTGGGGTGCATCTCTGAAACGCATACTGCACTTCTAGGCAGGGGCTGTCTCTCCAACTCCTACATCATTGTATTTAGTTCCAATAGAAAATTTGTTTTTTTTCTAAACCGTGGTCACTGCTGCAGGAGAGCAGAAAGAGGCCGTGCGTGCTGTGTTCCCGCACAGTGAAAGGCTAAGCTTTCTTCACCGGGGAACACCAATTCAGCGCCGCAGACGCGTGTCACTAAAAGCCTTCGACCGGCACTTCAGGGCTTATTTACTTGTTGTCGGGGATGAGACGCGAGCGTTATAATGTGTTTCTCCCCCCTGTATCGACTCCGCAGAGGCTGGTCCCCGCACCTCCTCCTGTCCCAGATTCCTTTTGTTTACGGTCCTGGACCATCTGCCAAGACCTGCGCAGATTACGGCGGATCTGCGATAGATGCTGGACGCGGGTTTTCAGAGGCTGCGGGAATGATCGGCGGAGTTGGCCGGGCGTGTACGCGGGCGTGACCGCAAGCTGTCGTCTGCCATTTTTTTTACAGAACGCCTTCAAAATGTTCCTTTTTTTTTTTTTTTTTTTACTTCCGCTAAAAGAAGAATGGATCTGAAGAACGTTTCGGAAACAATGCTTGTTCAGTTCAAGCTGTGTGTTCAGTTAGCCTGCAGTTAGTTCCTCCTCAGCCTGTAAGATGTTGGCAGCCTTTTTTTTCTCTCTCTTTTTCTTTTTTTGCGTGCATCCAAGCCTGAGTTTAGCGTTGAGATTTTCTAACGTCAGAAGTGAGTTTTGTTTCATGTGATCACTGCAAAGTCAGAACAGCTGTTTCCCCCACATCACAGATCCTGTTTCCAGTGAGAATAAGGAGATATGAATAGGCATTACAATTTCATTTTTAACTTCTCTTTAAATTTCTTATTGGCATTCATGTTCTCTTTCTCCCTCACCAAATTGCACGTTTAACTACACAAGCAATACAGCAATGAACATTTATGGCATTTATTTACAGCAATTAAATGATAAAAGGTATTTGAGTGGATTAAACTTTATTCATAGACATGACTGCAGATGCTTTCCTCTTTTGCAACTCGAAATGCATTCTGCAAAGCTTTGGATGTCCATTTGAAATATTCAAATTAAACAGAGAGTCCAAGACTATTTTATATTATGCAATTACGATATACTTCATTTGTCCCACGGGGACAAATAAAGCATATCATAATTGCACAATATAGCAAATTGTGGATCAAAGTGGTATTAAACAGATGTGATTCCACCATGCATTTATATTTAAATTAGAAACATTCCCTAGACAGTCTCTAGCAGTACTGAAGTGCACTGAACGTATCTGAAGTAGAGAAGTCCTTACAAATATTTTTCCTGTGCGTTTGTGCGCACGTGTGTGTGCGTGTGCGTGTGCGCACGTGTGTGAGTGGGTGGGGGTGTGTGTGCGTGTATAATTAAGGGTACAATAGTACTCTTAATACTCTTAAATTGTACATTGCAGTGAGTGCAGTACGCTACGCTAGTGTGCATACTTGTGAATAAAAGCAGCATCTGTAATCAGTGTGTGTATCGACTGTACATAATACATCCCAATTATTAATTTAATTTGCTCAGAAAGTTTGTAAATACAGTTCGCCGCCATGCCAAACTGTCACTCCTGTTTGCTTTGAACTATGCAACAGTTTATTGGATTTTTAAGAACTATTATTGCTTATATATTTATTTTCATGGTTCTCCATCTATTGCTCAAACTTTTTCTCCCTCTCCTTCTCCCTCAGTCTTTGTGCGCTTGTCTTTCTCTGTCTCTGTGGATGCAGTCATTCCCATTTTCCACGTCTTTATACTAACGAAACACAAGCATAACATGTACGTATGTATGTGTGTGTGCATATAGACTATATGCACACTTTATTTTATTTTTTTTCTTTACTCTTTTGTAATATATGACCATGTGGAATGCCTTGTTCTTTATGTCCTGTCCTTTGAATTTAAACAGAAGAAAAAAATGCTAATTCACAAGGAATTGAGGTGAGTTATTATATATAAATCTATATAAATAAAATAAAGCCATTGGGATTTGAAATACATTGGTTTCGGGGTGTTTGTGTTCATTGCCTTATGAACATTTCTCATTTTTAATGTTCTACCATGTACAGAATTTCTTTGTCCAGAGTATCATGAAAACAGACAAACACACATGACTAAAACATTAATGGCAGCCTATGACCCACCTACATGGTACAGATGATGGAAATTCTGTTTTTTCATTTTTTTTTAATATACATTATATTACACAACCAGAATAACTGAGACCAGGTTATGCCAAGCCATACCATGTTTTTACTTTTAATTTCTCATTATCATTACTTCATGAGTCTAAAAAGGCTACTTGCCATTCAAGTTGTTGGATTTATATTGGATGACTTCTTTTGCAACATGGAAAAGACTTAATTTTGAATTACTTTGAAGTTGCTGTGAATATAATTTACCTCATAAATATCTGCGACTTGCATATTACTCGGTGACCCACAGAAAACCATCAATTCCAGGATTAAAGCAAATCACAAATATTCTGCCCTTTGAAGAGCTGAAACCCTCTGTGGAACGTACAGTAAGCTCAGAATGTAGCTATATTTCTGGATTTAAGGGTATTAAAACAGTGCAGTATTAGCCACAGTGATATTTCGTTCAGGAACAGAATGATATACTGAGCTGTAGAACATGGTTTGCATAATAAAAATATGCATCTTAATGTATTGTGCTTTAAATTAATTGCTTAGTATGAAACAACAAAAACAATAATAATAATAATGTTATTGTTATTTAAGTTAAATAATTCATAAAATCTATTCAATTAACTCAACTGTAAAGTGAAACCAAATAATTACTGATACAAATGAAACTTCTCCAGCTTGCCTTCGAATTAATTTGCTACTGGCATTATCATTTACTTACTGTATTTATTTATAAAATATTTATTTTTCAATCCATATGAACTCTGGGGAAATACTGATTTGACTGCTAAGATTTTTGTATATATTATATTTTATTTCCATGCAATGAAAAAATAGTGGCTTAGTAAGTCCAACACCACCCCCACTTGGATGATGTGGTGTAATGCATGAAAGACAACACAGAATTTTTACTATGGTAACGGTGACTAGTAACATGGTAATGGAGGCCCTACAGTATAGTATGAAACCATACCGTTAAAATAGAAAGTGTCTTATCTAAAGCTGAACATCATACATCAGCCCTTTTTCTTGTTCTTAATATCAGCCATATGTTCATGAGAAGATGCTGTTATTCAGAATAGGCATGTACTGTATGTCAGAAATGATAGCCTCTGTAGTGTGTTATGGGTTTTCTAATACACACGACAACAGGAGAGAAAACTATGAAGTAAATCTTGCACGGCCATGTGCACTTCGAGCATGAAGCATTATCAGAAGGTACAGGGTACACATCTAGTCTTTGTGTTGCCCTAGGCAAGACTGCGAACCGGGGGGGTGGACGCATTGCATGGACTTACAAAACAATAAAAATAAATAAATAAATTAACAAAAATTCCCCTTCATCTGGTGCAACCTCCAAATGAATGTTGCCTATGCCTACAACCAGCCCTGTGTGTAGCTCACATAGACTGACGAGATGAGTCCAGCCAGGAAGTATGATGAAGCCACCTTAATCATTGCTAATGTGAACCATCTACCTGTGGCAAAAGACTTACCTTCACATAATCTGAGATGGGAAGGCAGGGATTAATTTACCTGATTAATTTAGAGGATGATTAGATGGCCGGATTAGGATTTTCCCCCATTCCATCAGGAAATTCCTTAAATTTTCTCAGTAAAAGCCTTACTGTCACACAGAGAGTCAATTTCATCAATGATAGGCAATATCCTGAGAATCAGATTCAAGGTTTTGACCTGTTCGTCATAATACAGCATTCTGAACAGAATTTTTTTTTCTTCTAAACAACCTTTGTAAAAGTTGAAAAAAAAACTGATTAAATATTAATACAAATTTTATGTTGAAGTTGAGGAAAACTGAGATTGTAGGGTTTTTATTTAAAATCCATCTTTTTTGTCATTGTAGATGCAGCTTTATCTTTTTCACAGTTTGGGTTAACATGCAAGGGAAAGACTGTCTGGCAGTGATTATACAACTTTAATCTGTGCCAGTCAAATATTCATTCACTCAACATTAGCAAATTATTTTCTGTCCATTAAATCAAAAAAAAAAAAAAGCCCAGAATAGGGTCAGATGACACTCACTTATGTGGCAGATAAAATTAAACGCTTTGTCTGGACCCACATATCCTTTCATATTGAAAGAGGGCCCATTACTTTGGTTTTAGTTATTAAACTCACAAGGCTTTCAGATGTACAGTCATTTATTTTCAATGACCTTCAAATTGTGGAACGCAAACGATATATTGAATAATGAAGTGAATAATCCATTTCTTTTTTTTTAATGGCATAACAGTACCGATGTTAATACTGGCACATAGTCTGATCCACTTCATCTGAACTGACAGCCGATTCCATTGTACAAACTTCCCAGTTTTTCTTCTCTGAGTGCTGTCATGATAAGTCATTTGCTTTTAAAAAACAATAAATAATACAATTATCTTGAAAGCATCCAGTGCATGGCTAATTTTAAAAAATACTATGCATTTATACAGTTGAATATTTATGTAAGTAGATAATTTACCTTCTTTAAGAGTGGTATGGTCATTCTACATCTGGGAATAGAACCAGCAACCTCCTGAATGTAAATACAATTTGTTAGGCATTCAATGCTATTTTGTTTAATGATGATGGTAGTAGTAGTAGCAGGAGGCACCCAAACATCACATATGAATGGGCACCTTGGTTTTGTTACATTGTTTCTGCAGTTTTTTTGTAAATTCTGGCAAAACTGCTATATATAACCATTAAAATGTGGTTTTTATTGCACAAAGGTCTTATAGATTGTTTTGTTTCATGTCCAGTAAATTGACAGATGGAATAAAATCTGAGGATAATCATCTACATTCAAACCCAATTCGACACCGTATTGTATCGCGTTAGTTCTCATAAAATCTTTGGTAGCGTCTTCATGGGAGTTGTAGTTCAATAATAATTTATTCGTTTAACGTTTAAGGATAGGTCAGTAAGCACATGAGTATAAAATCGCAAGAAAACGTCACGCGAAAGGGATACAACTGAGTGCCGAGGAAAAAATGGCCTTATATATTCGTTACCATAGACATATATGTCTATGTTCGTTACCCCATCGCCAAAACACGTAGCTTCAGCGGAGCCAATGTTCCCGCTCCCCCGGCGAAACGCCCACGTAAAGTGTTACAAAACGTAAGACTTCAGAGTAGACTGTATATGAGTGTACGGACAGAACGATCGGTCGAGTGAATAAGCTCTAGATTCTTTCTGTAAAGTTCTCTTCAGTTAATTTAATTACTTAATTTAATGTGAAAATATGTTTAAACCAGAGCCGTTATTTTAAACCAAAAGCATTTTTCAAAAAAAAAAGAAGAAATAAGTTACCCGGAAGTTGTAACCCATTGTGTGGGCGTTGACTCGGAAATAGTTGGAATAGTGGCATCGTAGATAAACTCATAGCTAGAGTGTACAGTGCTTGTAAGTTAGCTGGCTGTTTCTCTATATATATGTAAAAAATAACGATAATAATGAGTTTACTTATTATTGTCGACTTACTCGATGTGTGATAACTGATAAACTGAACACGTAAAAATGTAGCGTTTAAAAGGACTTCACTACGGTGAGTGTTTTAGTTGGTTAACCTGTTATCCTAATGTCAGTCTAAGTGTGCAGTGGTTTCACTTCGGCTAAAATTGTAATAAATAAAACAACGATCGACTAAACAATTACTTTTCAACATATACTATAAATATATGGAATAATGCGTCCAGCTGTTAACGTTGGCTAGGGAACTGTTGAACGTTAGTTGGGTAATTCGCTTTCTAACTAGCTACCATGCATTCGCGCAGCATAGCTAACTGGCTAGCCCCTAACTGACAAGCATGGCTAACGTTAGATGTGATTGCTAATTTTGGCATAGCGAATATTCCTCTGCAGCTGCATTGGCAAACCGGTTAGCTAATTTTATTTAGTTACTAACATAAAGCTGTACTAAGAATCAGCTATCATTATACACTGTGACGCGGTATGGCTATTTTTTTCACTTGCAGGTGGGTGGCTACTAGTTAGCTAATTCTAAACAAAGCGCGTGAACTCTCCTGCGTTTCTACTCTACTGTGCCACGCTACCTAACGTTTATATTTAAATTTAAATAACACGTGAATGGCCTGTGAAAGATTATCTGCTATTATTGTCTATTTCTGTGTTATCCAGAGCTGTATCACTGCCAAACATGACCACGCTGTCAACAGCCTCCGAGTATACTGGTGCAGCATGCAGGTTATTACCGGGGGAGACGAGTCAGGTAAGGAGTTAATAAAAGACATTTCGGACCGCAGGATTCATTCTTGTCTCAACGTTTTGTGCGTATTATGTCCACTGTTTTCCACTGGTGCTGAAATCTGATTGTTAGGTTATGCGGTAAGTGCAAAAGAGTCGGCTAACTGGTCACAGACCAGTATTGAAAGAAACTGTGGGGCGACATAGAGCAAAGAGCAGTTGTCTGGCAGTCGGAGGGTTGCCGGTTCGATCCCCAGCCCTGGGCGTGCCTTGCATGACAGCCTTTCACCGTTGGTGTGTGAGTGTGTGTGTGTGTGTGTGAATGGGTGAATGAGAGACATCAAATGGTAAATTATCAATTATAAAGCACTTTGGATAAAAGCGCTATATAAATGCAGCCCATTTACCATAAGAGATGTTGCCATCGATTAACGATTTGGTAATATCACATTTGATAGAAATGTGATTGAAATTTTCAACAGGCTTAGAGGCACACCCTTGCCTTCACTGTGATAAAGAAAAACCTATACTTAAATAGTCTGAAGAATGTGTGTAGCTGACGTTGGCTATCGGCCTCATATTCATGCGCCTGTTAACTGTTCTCCCCCCCCCCCCCCCTACATATCGAGAGCTCCCGCATATTTAGATTTTTGAAAAGCGCAAGTCAGCGTAACACTGATGAACTGGACGCACGTTGCGTGTGAAATGCTGCGGAGATTGCGCTGTACTGTATGTTACCGCTCCAGGCCTCAGCAGTTATTTATGAGCGGATACGCAAATTAGCGGCAGCTTCAAAAATTAATAAATGGTCCGATAATTCAGGTTCAACTTGTCAGCTGCTTACCGAGAT
Source organism: Anguilla rostrata (assembly GCF_018555375.3). Taxonomy (NCBI): domain Eukaryota; kingdom Metazoa; phylum Chordata; class Actinopteri; order Anguilliformes; family Anguillidae; genus Anguilla; species Anguilla rostrata. The sequence continues at coordinate 36,998,477 of NC_057945.1, read as the reverse complement.
CCGCACTGAACTTATTTGCAGGTTAACGGCATTTGAAAGGGCAAACTAGTCACTCTTCTTCACTAGAAAACGTTCTTATACATTTTCTTACATCTTAACCGCTATATAAATGCAGTCCGTTTACCGTTCCGTTTACGTGCTTTCAGTCGCAAAGCATTGTGGTCCTTTAAGGAAAAGGAGATAAATTACGGTCTAGGCAAGGCTGCAACCTAGTGGTAATTATTTCTCACATTTTAACCACTTATGTCGCAGAGACATCATAATATTGAATGAATTAATGTCCATTCTGTAAGTGAAAGGTAACATGAGCCATATGTGGCTATGAGCTAGTCTCTCCTGCTGTCCTGTGTGGCTGTACATTTTGCCATATCTCAAGATCATAAAGGGCTTTAGTCTGAGGATGCAAAGAGGGCCTCACTAATGCAGATGTACCCATCACATGGGTAGACTGATATTTTGGAGTGACAGAAAGAGTTAAATACGCCCTCCTGTCACAGCCCGGTAGGTTCCTCATCTTTCAGCCAATCAGCGCAGTTCTGTGTGCTCAGGGGTGACGCAGCATCAGCATGACTCATTTTAAATGGAATCTGTGTCAGAAAGGGATGGTCAAGAGCAGCCATCTCCTGCTTTATGTTTTACTGTTTTGTTTTTCCGCCCTGTTGAATGTCCACTGCGCAGCTCCACTGGCCTAGCGCAGCTGCAGTGCAGACGCCCCTCTGATTCCATCAGCACGTGCTCCGCTTTAGCCGTGCCCGGCCCGTAGTCTGTGCACGAGAGGAGTGCACGAGAGGGTGCAAGTGCACAAGGAGAGTGCACGTGGGTGGGCCCCAGGGCTTCTCACATGGGGTGCGGGTGGAACAGCAGTGACTCGAGAGGCACAACAGCGAAAAGTGTGGGGGAGAAAAAATAACGAAATTGTCTTTGTTATCTTGTACAGTCATACTTACGGTAACAGTGACAGTTTCTTTGCAGCATGCCCGTCAACACCTACAGGATGATTAGCAATGGCACACTAAGACCACCCACTCAGGCGCTCTTCCTGCTGTTAAAGTGTTGCTTTGCATGGATGAGGGGGCAGAAATGTCTCATGTTTCACAGATAAAAGAATAAAAATGATGTGCAGCTCTTCTGTGCTTTTTCCCCGAGTGGTTCTGCCTATGGGAAAAGCTTCCAGTTGAGTTTACAGCGCCTAGCACCTGGTAGAGGTGTTTGATGAATAAAATGTGTTGTTGATATTATAATGATGACGATGATGATGACAGTACCTGGTCTGCTTTGCTATGCTGCAGGTTCAGCCCAGAACCCCGCTCCTGCAGATTCTGCGTGTTGCTGGAGCCCAGGAGGAGGTCTTCACACTGAAAGAGGTGTGTGAGCATCGGACCGGAGCTGACCTTTCTGTCCCGGGGCAGCTATGGAGCTCTGCTGGAATGGCAAAGCTCGTCTCAGATCTCACTGTGGAGGAAAGGGGAATCTGGCATTCTCCCCAAAATGAGAAAACTGTGTTCCGTACATGTGTAGGACTTTGTAATGGGACCCGTGGTTCTGCCAGGAAATGCTAAACGTTTTGTGCGTGGCAGGTGGCGGTTATGCAGCCTTTACTAAGTGCTAAACGTTTTGTGCATGTGGCAGATGATGCACTACCTGGGCCAGTACTAAGTGCTGAACGTTCTGTATGTGACAGGTGATGCACTACCTGGGCCGGTGCTAAATGTTCTGTATGTTTCAGGTGATGCACTACCTGGACTAGTACTAAGTGCTAAACATTCGGTATGTGACAGGTGGTGCACTACCTGGGGCCCAGGTGTGACTACCTGGCGCAGTGCTAAATGTTCTGTATGTTTCAGGTGGTGCACTACCTGGGCCGGTACTAAGTGCTAAATGTTCTGTATGTTTCAGGTGATGCACTACCTGGGCCAGTACATCATGGTGAAGCAGCTGTACGATAAGCAGCGGCAGCACATCGTCCACTGCCAGGACGACCCTCTGGGGGAGCTGCTGGAGGTGGAGAGCTTTTCTGTCAAAAACCCCAGGTGAGCCTGGCAACAGTCACGCAAAAAATATCTACAGTGGCCTTCCTCTGGGCCAATCAATAACACGCACTTAAATGGGAATAATGTAAAAGTGAACCGCCCCTTTAAGGGACAGAAAGCTGTCTGCACACAGCTTCAAAAATAGACCAAAGTCAGACTGCAAATACCCTCATTTTGCTGTGCTCATGTACAGGAGTGAACCGGCATATAGGGTTTTTACCCTGGCTCAAAATAAGGCTTAGGTGGTGACTTTGCTTGTCAGGGACTGCGGACGGTCCAGCTTTCCTGCCATTGTCAACTCGATGTGTCGTCTCCCTATATTTAGGTACATTTAGAGTGTAAAGTTCTGTGAAGTCTTCGAGAAACCACCACAATGCATTGAGATACATTGAATGTAGGCTGTAGAAAAATGAAACGTGTGGAAAAATAAAAAAGTTGGAACAATTTAAATGTTTATTGAAGAGCTAAATATTGTAAGCATGAGAATTGGGGGGGGGGGTAGCCTATACTGAAGGATTAACGCATTGTAAGGGGCCATTCTACAGGAATAGTGGTATTTGAAATTGCAGTCTTGAAATGCTTGAAATGCATTTCCATTTTTGTCACTCAAAACTTATGGTGCAGTATTAATGTTTTTAATGTATTGGAAAAAAACCACAAAAATGCCACCTTGATGAATTTATTATTTTTATACATTCACTCAAAGAATGTTTACACCATCCATTTTGCCCCTGGTTTTGCTTGTGCCTTGTAACAACATAAGTTTTTTTCAGAATTGTATTTCTCTGTTCAATCTGTAGACATAGGCAGAAACAGTGTAGGTTATGTTGTGATTATACTTAGCATCCACTTAATTGCCAAATCCTGGACCATTTCCCATTCATTTAATTGTAAAGAGATTGCGTATTTACATGAACCATTATTATATATTTTGGATATTTTCATGGAATTATGTCCAATTATCTCGCATAATGATCTATAAATATATGTCTGAAGTCAGCAGGTGCCTCAAAATAAACCGAAAATTGCCCTATAAAGACACGAAACCTCCAAAATGCGCAGGTAGGCGGTTTCTGTGGAGAACAGCGCACGCCAGAGTGGCAAACACTGTCTTCAGTCTTATTTTTGAATGCAGTTAATCGGATTGTACTGAATTTAATTCAGCGTGTCTTAAGATTGCACGTAAACTTGAAAGCTGTCAAAACTTTAAAAACAGGAATTTCAGTATCTTTCATGTCCAAATTGTACCAATAAATGAGCAGGCCATTTCTTAATGCTTTAGGTTTTTGTTGTTGTTGTTGAACATGCAATTCCTCCAATATGCTGCTTGAAAAAACACTTAGGCAGCCCACCTAAGGCATTTAAAAAAACCCTGAGGCATCGTTTATAGGGCTTCCAGAAAGCCAAAACTAAGGTTGGAACAAAAACCGGCACGCAGGCCTGAGTTGTACACCTCTGGTATACGCTGTTAGATGGGGCTCAGACAATGACCACACGTGCCGGGGATGCCAATGAAGTCCAGTTAGAATGTTGGTGGCCAACAGCTCCGATTGTAGGCAATGAGCATTTCTTACAAGGCCGGTGCAGCAACACAGAGAGACATCTTAATCATTCGAGTGGAACATTGATCATTACAAAATTAGAGCATTAAAACATGCTTCAGAGGTGGATCACATTTAGATTAAATTAAATTAACAAAGTGTGATTAGAGAAAACAAGACAGGCATGGATCCTCATTCATACCCCTGGGGAACGCAGAATTCAGCTCAGGTCTGACGTGCTTTCCTTTAGATTCCTTTTGTTACGGTTGCCCCCTCTGCATGAAAGTGTGAACAGTTAGATATTCATTTTAAATATCAGTAGTTATTAAGTTGGACTGATTAGTTGAAGTTGTGATCAAAGGTGCTGTTCAAATAAACCATGTGATTATTTTGACAAGAAGAAATCCAAGAAATGTACTGCACGGGTGGGGTGTGTATGCTTCTGTTGACCCATAATATAAAATCTGAATGAAATGTTTTGTGCTGCGATAACAGCATCTTTTCTGATATGTTTATATGAGTATTGCAGGTATGGCACCTGAAGGTCTTGAGTGAAATATTTGTATTCTGCAGTTTTTGAAAGGACCTTCCACTTCAGTTTTTACATGTCACTGCTCTGCAGTGGGTGTCGTTGTTAATGGTAAAAGGTGTCTGAGTTGTCCAGATTTTGGGTACAGGACACCATGATGGATCTTTCGGTGACAGGACGAAATGAATAAATGTTTTTTTTGGGGGGGGGGTGACAGCAGGTTATAACTCCCGTCCCCCCCTCGCCGGCATGTTCCCCTGTCCCATCTGGCTCTCAGTGAGGAGAGCGGCGTCTTTATTGCGTTTTTATCTGCTCCGCAGCCCTGTCTACGAGATGCTGAGGAAGAACCTAATTGTGCTGAATTGCGCAGGTAAGCTGAGCCGTGGGTGCTTGTGGCGTTCCCCTGTGAAGCGCTGGGACGGGGGGGGGGGGGAGCCCCCGGTGTAGAGCTCCCCGCGCAGCGTATTTTCGGCGGGCATCCCGGAGCTGCTTGGTAAACTCCACATCCGCCATTATATGCCCGTGTCTCACAGTCAACACAGCGCCGTTGTTCTTAATGGTGTTCTCAGTACAAACGCGGTATGAAGGCTACTAAAGCACGTTAGCCTAATCAGTGCCCGAGCTACTCTGCGGGCTTGCATATGAATTATTGCTCTGGACACTTCGTACTCCTCACACTCCAGCTCAAGTAGTGTGCCTCTCAGTTCTGCTGCCTTTCAAGCCTGACAACTGGATGCCTGTACCAAGGAGAGAGGGGGGAAAAAAAAGCTGTCTGCACACCGCCTCAAAAATAGACCAAAGACAGATTGCACATAACCTCATTTATTCTTGTGGAAACAGAAAGGTGAGAGAGTGGGAGGAAGTGCTGTGTGCATTTAAGATGGCAGGCAGGCTCATGTACGTCACTAGGCTATGCTAGCTGCAGGTTACTGTGGGGAGAGCGCTAGGCTATGCTAGCTGCAGGTTACTGTGGGGAGAGCGCTAGGCTATGCTAGCTGCAGGTTACTGTGGGGAGAGCGCTAGGCTATGCTAGCTGCAGGCTACTGTGGGGAGAGGGCTAGGCTATGCTAGCTGCAGGTTACTGTGGGGAGAGGGCTAGGCTGTGCTAGCTGCAGGTTACTGTGGGGAGAGGGCTAGGCTATGCTAGCTGCAGGCTACTGTGGGGAGAGCGTAGGGGGATTGTCCTGTTGAATTCTGGGTGTAAACCTGGTTCTCTCTCTGTGTGCCTGCGTGCCAGTGTCCCCAGCAGTGTGGTGTGGTGTGGTGGTGTGTGGATGGCGCTTGTTTGGAGTGGGAGTGTTTGGTAAGTTGGACAGGTCTCTTGAGCCAATAAGCATGGGGCTGCATTTAACCTTTTATTTCTGTTTTTTTTTTTTTTTTTTTTTGTTTATTTTGTGTGGACGTTTCTGGGTGTCACCGCTGCTCTGTGACCCCCCCAGGAAGACAGATACTGACCTGTGTGCTGAGTATTTACGGGGAGGGGCTTTTTTGTGTGTGTTACTATGTCTCTGAAACGCAGACGCTGCAAAGAATCTTTCTGTCGGCAAGGATTCTAATGAGCCCGCGAGCGAAGATCCCGGTCAGGTAAACCCTCAGCATGGTGCTCCGGAGAAACAGTGCGCCAACACTCTTTCGCGGCAAACAACCTGTCACGTGACCTTTATCGCACCCTTAGAGGGCGCCAGTCTCCTGCACAGCATCCTGAGTATAAGCCCCACCCCCTTCCCATGCTTGCGTAATGGATTGGAATGCTTTCATCTCCTTCTCAAATTATCTGTCGTATTAAGTGTGCACGTTTTCAGTGGGTTAACAGTCCTGTGCCAATAACAAAACTCCAGTAAGGACCCCCATCCCCCCACCCGCCCTGTCCCTAGCGTAGTCCAAACATCAGAGCTCTTGTGAGAGTGTAGTTGGTTGGTTGGTTGGTTGGTTGGTTAGTTGGTTGTTTGCCCTGAAAGAGCCGGACAGCTGTCTCCACTGGTTTAGCTGTACAGAGTGGCACCGCCTCTGTACCTCCCCGTGGTCTGGCGCCCCCTGGTGGACCTCAGGGACAGGCCATCAGGGAGGCCCAGCCAATGGGGGACAGAGTCCCTGTCTCTGTTTGTCACTCAGAGTTTTCTTCTCTGCTCCGCCCATTTTTCCAGGGGGAGTGGCAGCTTCCCTTCAATCCACGGACCCAGTGTTAAACCCCGCCCCATTCTCCCGAACCCACCCTAACTCCGCCCACCCGCCCCCACAATTGAATATGTTCTGTGTATCGCATACGGTGGTCAAATATTTGGGCTTTGGGGTGCACAGTTTCCTCAGAGTTTTGTGCATTATGGTATTTACTGTGTGAAATGTTTTTTTTTTTTTAAAAGGTGACTACACTTTTTTGATGGAAATGACACTACAAATATGATTTAAATCCACATGCAATCTGAGTCTGAGAATTCAGAGAAATTATAGCTATTCTTTTTCAAATTTATTTAGAAATGGAAAAAGAAAATATGTAGGAACATCATGAATGTAAAAATAGTTCATTGCAGTCCATGCAAAAGTGTACTCACTTTACATTGCTGCTTTTTTGTGTATTTGAAATAATCAAGTGTTAGTATTGGTTTAACCTATTGCGTGTTGTCTGTGGAAATGGCTTGAAATTGTGTATCTATCAGCTGAAATCTTGCAGTGAAGCAGGTCAGGGGCAGTTACATACAGGTTCTTTGTGGAAGTTTGTAGATTTATTGATTCTCAGCAAATTGAGTTCCTTCCCACGATTGTGCCGATCTGAAAGTGTTATTCCGATTCCCATGCCCCCTGAACCCCCCCTCACCCCCACCCCCCACCCCCCCCTTTCCCTGGGAAAGTGTGGCCCTTTGCTGCCTCACCGTGGGGCCTGTGGATTTGAAGCGGCTGCTGCTCCCCCTTGTGGCCAGCGGGTGCGTTGCGTGCTGACGCTGCTCTGTGCTTGTGCAGACCTCCAGCGGCCCGTGCAAGCTGGGCCAGGCTCTGAGCGCCGCCGTGGCCAGCGGGTGTGCCGCGCAGACCACCTCGCACCGCCGGCAGAGAGACCCCGATGACGGTAAACCCGCGCGCCGCCCGCCATTTTTACACCCCGCGTGCACCGGCCGCCATGGTCATACCACACCCACCGCACCTGCCACAGCCACACCGCACCCATACCGTGTTCATACCACACCCACCACCTGCCACAGTCACACCGCACCCATACCGTGTTCATACCACACCCACCACCTGCCACAGTCACACCGCACCCATACCATGGTCATACCGCACCCACCAACCTGCCACAGTCACACCCCACCCATACCATGTTCATATCACACCCACCAACCTGCCACAGTCACACCCCACCCATACCATGGTCATACCACACCCACCGCCTGCCACAGCCACACCCCACCCATACCATGGTCATACCACACCCACCACCTGCCACAGTCACACCCCACCCATACCATGGTCATACCACACCCACCGCCTGCCACAGCCACACCCCACCCATACCATGGTCATACCACACCCACCACCTGCCACAGTCACACCGCACCCATACCATGTTCATACCACACCCACCACCTGCCACAGCCACACCGCACCCATACCATGTTCATACCACACCCACCACCTGCCACAGCCACACCGCACCCATACCGTGTTCATACCACACCCACCACCTGCCACAGCCACACCCCACCCGTACCATGTTCATACCGCATACTGATGAGTCAAACCCGTCTGCACACAGACTCTCTAGAGCTTATACTGATGAGTCAAACCCGTCTGCACACAGACTCTAGAGCCTATACTGATGAGTCAAACCCATCTGCACACAGACTCTAGAGCTTATACTGATGAGTCAAACCCGTCTGCACACAGACTCTAGAGCTTATACTGATGAGTCAAACCCGTCTGCACACAGACTCTAGAGCCTATACTGATGAGTCAAACCCATCTGCACACAGACTCTAGAGCCTATACTGATGAGTCAAACCCGTCTGCACACAGACTCTAGAGCTTATACTGATGAGTCAAACCCATCTGCACACAGACTCTTTAGACGGCCTGCCCCGGTCTGCCTGTAAGAGGCCCAAGCTGGAGGTCAACCTGGACGAGTGGGACCTCTCCGGACTGCCCTGGTGGTTTCTGGGTAACCTGCGCAGCAACTACGGTCGCCGGAGCAACGGCTCCACGGACATCCACACCAATCAAGTAAGAGGGAACGACGACCGTAAACCTGCCCCAGCGGACGCAGCAGCAGGTCGGGGTTGTTTGGAGGTGTCTGCCTGTCAGCTCGCGCTAGGCGTGGGGTTTTTAATGCCTTTTTAATGTGCGATTTCAGCCTTTGAGCTGTGCTGTCAGTGTTGGGCGCTGTGCGGTTCTCCCATTTAAAAGCCCTTACTCGGATACCGTTCTCCGCAGAATTGTCAGCGATGTACATTTGAAGGGTTGGTATGTCTAATTAGGGCTTTGAATTACTTTGGGGCTCCGAGAAAAGGCTGATATTTGGAAAGGCTCCCCATTGTTAAATGCTCAGTTCATTTGGCACCTTGTAAGGCAGTCTAGAAGTGCGCACCACGGTACGCCAAGCATATTCCAACGAGACCGCTCTGCCTAAAACCACATCGCTGAATATCAGACCCAGATCCATTCAGCTGCTAATTTCAGATTCCTGAGGGCAGAGGCGTACAGCTGCTGCTAACTGTAGAAAGAGCCAGAATGGTGTATAAAGAGCCAGAATGGTGTAGAAAGAGCCGAAATGGTCGGTGAGGAATGAGCGGTTGCTACTTGGAGCTCTACTGCTGCTGCTGCTGCTGCTGCTAACTGTAGAAAGAGCCAGAATGGTGTAGAAAGAGCCGAAATGGTCGGTGAGGAATGAGCGGTTGCTACTTGGAGCTCTACTGCTGCTGCTAACTGTAGAAAGAGCCAGAATGGTGTAGAAAGAGCCGAAATGGTCGGTGAGGAATGAGCAGTTGCTACTTGGAGCTCTACTGCTGCTGCTAACTGTAGAAAGAGCCGGAATGGCGTGTGAGAAATGAGCGGGAACGGTTCAGGGGCCTCTCACACCACTAGACTGAGGGAACAGCTGTCCCCCGGGCAGGACGAAGACACGGCCATCGTGTCGGACACCACGGACGACCTGTGGTTCCTCAACGAGGCGGAGAGCGAGCAGGTGAGCGTGGAGATGAAGGAGGCGGCCCTGGAGCAGGGGAGCGACGGGGAGCTCCCGCAGGAGGAGGAGGACGCCGGCAAGGCCAGCAAGGAGGAGGAGAAGGAGGTGAGGGACAGGGCCTCGCTCGAGTTCTCCTAAATGACGGCCGACCGCTCGCGCCCGGAGGCTAACGTGCTCAGCTGCAGTCGACCGTCTGCTCTGAAGTGCAAGTTTAAGCAGTGGATATTTGCTTACTTTAGATTTTTTAAATTGAATTTATTTTTTCTGTTACATTACCCTGCGTTAATGTTGCAGACGCTGTTACCCAGAGTGATTTACGATGTCGGAGACACATAAGCGCATTCACCTGATTAATGCGAGTTATAGTGCCACAATAGTGCCTGAATAACAGCGTTCCCCGGGCCAGGCAGCAAAGCTGCAACGTGATGAAAGCACTGGTGTGTATTAAAGGAAAACTCCAGCCTAAGACCCTGTGACATTGCTAGAATCCGCCTATTCCTGATGTAAAACGCAACCCTGGTCACACTTTCCTGTGTTGTCTGGTATTTCCAGACCTGGGTCAAATATGTATTTGTTTTGGATTCAAATACTTTTCTGTGCTCTATTGATCTTGCCTGGTGTAATTGAGACTGCCAATATGACCAGTAGGCAGAGTTTGCACTTTTTTCCGAGTATTTCAGTGGTTCCAATACACCAGACAAGATCATTAAAGCATAAAAAAGTATTTGAGTCGTGTCTGGATATTTCAGTTTTTCGCAGTTAAACTTGAGTTCTGTAGACAGACGGCGTGATGTCACGCGGTGATAATTACCGCTGGCACAATGGAGTTTAATAGGAGAGAATGTCTTCAGCTCGCTGTAGCAACAGCTATAAGTTGATATCAGATAGTCATTTCAGGCCATTAGGAACAACAAGTCCGGGGTTGTGCCTGCAATCGCCGCTAATCAGCTTTCGGCGATACTCCTTATGAGAGAAATCAATCGTTTAGCAAGAGGACATACCGATTTCCGCCTGGCTAGCAGCCTCAGTAGTCCAGAATGCACTGGGAATTGGGGGCGTGGCCACAAACTCCCACTTTGATTTTAGCCTGTATTAGTTCTGGGTAACGTAAAAAAAATAACACGCTGGAGCCGGTCCGGATAAAGCCTGCCGCGATAACGTGAAAAATAGTTGAAATAAGTAAATATATTTCAAGTATCAGACGGTAAAACCTGCAATGAATTTCACATCGCTGCTATATGCTATAGCGATGCAAGTGTTTCATCCTGGAGTTTTTAAAAACTGTGCTAACCGCGAACCAGCTGGCTAGCTGACACAGTGAACTTGCGCTGTTCGCGCAGTCTTTTCAGATGCAGGAGGAGCCGGACGAGGACTCGCAGTGTCTGAGCGACGACACGGACACGGAGATCTCCACGCAGGTCTGTGCTGCCGCGCATGAGTCGATGAAAGTGCCAGTGAATTGACAAATTAGTTGTTAAATGGAAGAAAAAAAAAAGATATAATAAAAACATTAATGATGTAATTCAGACGGGCTTGATTTGATAAATGAACGCGCTCCTTTGTACCGCCCACCGCAGCTGTTCGGAGTTCATCGTCTTAACGTTCGCGCTGCCTTGCCATTTATCGTTTGCGCGAAGTTAGCATTATGGCACCTGTCAGTCAAAAGGCCACGCCCACTAAATTTAATCGAGGTTTTCTGCTCTTTTGCTGTTTTTCCTCAGCTTTGAAGCGGCTAATCAGTAGTTTCTAACTATTATTAAACATGGCGACGTCCAATCAGTGTCATTTCTACAAAATTCTTGGTGGTTGCAAGTAGAAACAACAGGAACTGCTGCTTATGCAGGACCTTTGTGCTCAGTTGTACTAGTCATGTGACAAAGGCATCAAATTGATTGGCTGCAGTTGTTCCTTGAGAATACACAAGTGAGTGGTATTGAAGTGAATGCTAGACTTCTGCAGATTACATTACATTACAGGCATTTAGCAGACGCTCTTATCCAGAGCGACTTACACAACTTTTACATAGCATTTTTACATTGTATCCATTTATACACCTGGATATATACTGAAGCAATGCAGGTTAAGTACCTTGCTCAAGGGTACAACGGCAGTGTCCTTATTCGGGAATCGAACCTGCGACCTTTCGGTTACAAGCCCAGTTCCTTACCCACCGTGCTACACCAGATGGTTGCAGAGGTGGCAGCTGAGGTGGCAGCAGATGATTTGTCTCCTGAAGGTTGGCACTCAGGAGCGGAGAGTGTTGATTGAATCTGTGGGCGTGGCTTTTTGATTGACAGGAGGCGTAATGAACAAGCTGAAGGATGTGGGAAGGCTGCACGGACGTTAAACGATAAACAGACAGAGCAGTTTGCGTCTATCACGTCAAGCCCATTTTATTCGTTCATCACTTTTACCCACTAAATTTTTACAATTTTATCATTTTCATCATCTAATCAGGGAATTTTTGTTACTTCCACCCTTTATATTACTTGCTCATCGTGCTTCCAGAAAACTGCCTCACATGTGCATCTTGCTGAGTGTATTGCACACAATGCAACATAAAACACTCAGCATTATAAACAATATATGTTGAGATTGACCCTTAGTTGTTTATGCGGTTATAACTACAAACAAAAATTGAAATGGAAGTTTCACTGAACTTATGGAAAGCTTAGCATAAACGGAACATAAAGCATCAAAACTCAATATTTTTTAAATTTTTTTTATTGACATTGTGATTGATGTGTACTCTGTGTAACGCCTTCATATTTCAGTTGATTCAAATATACGTACAGTCAGAAATTGAAATGGTATGTTTGGTCAGACATGTTGACAGACTTGGATGGAGAGACTGCCATAGCTCTGTGTTGTTTTGAAGTTGTCTCTGCATAGTAATCATTTTATCATCAAAAGTTTTACTTTTTTGGACTCCCCATTGTCTTTTTAAATTACACTCTCTTATAAACGACATGAAATTGTGCTTATCCTCATTAAAGAGATGTCCAACCCCTCACAACTGTCATTCGTGACAGTATTTTACGTTTTTTCCTCAAATTCTTTTCTGATTGCGTCAAGTTGGCTGAGTTTTTGAAGATGTTTGTTTTTGTCAGTTTATAGATTAAAAGATGAAAATGGGAACAAGCTGAGAGAACATTCTCTCTTTCTCACTGACAGTTCTGACAGAAGTCTTGCTTTTAACATCCCATTCTGCCAGATGAGGAGGGGGGGTAGTATTATTTGTGCCCCCCCCCCCAGTGTCATAAAAATATTTCAATATTTCAGTCATCCATGAAATGCGTCATACATTTTGTAAAATGATTTTAAAAGGTTTATAAGGCGTGATGTACTGAAATAGTCCCCCCCCCCCCAGGACGCGTGGCAGTGTACGGAGTGTCGCAAGTACAACACGCCGGTCCAGAGGTACTGCGTGCGCTGCTGGGCGCTGCGTAAGGACTGGTACAAAGACTGCGCCCGCCTGGCACACTCCATCTCCGTGCCCGACATCCCCGCCAGCGCGGGCACCAGCGCCGGTCGCCACGACGACAGCCGGGACGGCGGCGGCGGCGAGGGCGATGGTGAGGTCGGCGAGGGGGGCGGGATGGACGTGCCGGACTGCCGCAGGACCGTGTCGGACCCGGTCATCCTGCCCTCGCACGCGTCGTCCCGCGACAGGCCGCCGCCGGCCCCCCCCGGGCACGCCGAGCGGGCCGGCTCGGACGGGGACAGCCAGGACGCGCTGGACATGGAGACGGCGTGCCGGCCCGAGGCCCTGCTGGAGCCCTGCCGCCTGTGCCGGGTGCGGCCGCGCAACGGGAACATCATCCACGGGCGCACCGCCCACCTGCTCACCTGCTTCTCCTGCGCGCGCAAGCTGCACAAGTTCCACGCCCCCTGCCCCGGCTGCGGCCAGATCATACAGAAGGTCATCAAGACCTTCATCGCCTGACCTGCCCCCCCACCCCGCCCACACCACGCCCCCTGCCCCGCCTCCTACCCCGACTGCAGCCAGATCATACAGAAGGTCATCAAGACCTTCATCGCCTGACCTGCCCCCCCCCCCCCCCCCCGCCCACACCACGCCCCCTGCCCCGCCTCCTACCCCGACTGCAGCCAGATCATACAGAAGGTCATCAAGACCTTCATCGCCTGACCTGCCCCCGCCCCGCCACACCACGCCCCTGCCCCAGCTGCGGCCAGATCATACAGAAGGTCATCAAGACCTTCATCGCCTGACCTGCCGCCCCCCACCCCAACCTGCCCCGCCCACACCACGCCCCCTGCCCCGCCTCCTACCCCGACTGCAGCCAGATCATACAGAAGGTCATCAAGACCTTCATCGCCTGACCCCAAACCCTCCCCCCACACCACGCCCCCTGCCGCCTCCTACCCCGGCTGCAGCCAGATCGTTCAGAAGGTCATCAAGACCTTCATCGCCTGACCTCCCCAGCCCCGCCCTTGGCCACACCCCCGCCCCGCCCGTCTTCATAACCCCTGTAGGCATGATGCCCACGTAGGTACCCGTTTAACTCCCTTATGCATATAAAAACTCTAATGTGCCAGCAGTCCTCTTCCCTACGCCAGTACCACTTTCCCTCGCCCCTGCTCTCCCCAACCCGGCGACCTCGCTCGAGGAGCCGGACTGACCATGTAAACGCTCTGGTATTTATGTATTTATTGCGTCTCTGGTTCTTGCGCCGCCTTTGCAGCCTTTGTGGGCAGGAAATAAGCGGGGAATGTACCATAGATATTCGGCATTCAGCGTCAAAACGCCTGGTTTCACTGGCGTTCAGTAAGCTAAAAGCTCTGTAAATGCAGCCTCTCTCGTCAGTGAGTGGAACTGTGCCGTGAGTTTATTTTTCAGGTCAAGCGTAGCAAACACAGTTGTGCATCTTGTGATTGCTTGTTGCCTTTTTTTTTTTTTTTTTTTTTGGTTTAATGCAAACTTGTAGTGGGACCGCTCTGACCTCTAGCTTTGGAGATGGGAGCCTTGGATCAATAGGTTTAATACAGATCGCCAGGCTAATTAAGGCTTGGTGAAATTTAAAGTGGTCGTTTGGTCGGGTTCATTTTTAGTTGACTCTTATTAGCGCTAAAGTCATATGCTGGTTTACCAGGAACTTTATTAGCGACAGAGAGGTCACGCTCGTGCTGTTATTGCATGCGGTCCCAGCTGTCTTGCTGTTAATGGGGCAGTGAGTACACACTGAGGCGAAGGTGTTGTTGTTATTTTATTTGCAGCTCAGGGCTCTGCTCTGTTTGGAGCAGGAGGCCGTTGGCAGACTCAGTGGGTAAGTCTGGCCCGGCGCTGGGCGTCTCCCGCCCCTCGGTGGAGGGCGAGACGGGCTCTGGCGCTCCCTGGCCCGGTCGGTCTGAGAAACGCCGCTGCCCTGTAGAGCGCGCTGGGACGCCCGTCCGCTGGGCGCGTGCCCGTCGGCCTTCTCCCTGGGGGGGCACGCGGCGGGTCAAACAACGCGGAGGCTCCGGGATGTGGGTGGCAGTCCGACCGCGGGATGGAATGCAAGTACCAATCAACAGCGAAAGGGGGCGGAGCTGGGCGATGGGTTCGTCCGTCACGCCGACGCGGGCTGAGAAGACTCCGCCCCCTCTTCAAGCCTCCGTCAGTGTTGTCTTGGAGACCGGTGGCCAGCAGTGCATGCTGGGAAATCGGCACTGACATAGAGCTGTGCACCAGTCTCCAGTCTCCTCCCCCACATGCCTGTAAGCCCCACCCACTCTGGGTGAGTGGGCGGAGTGAAGGGTCAGGGATGTGGGAGGAGCCTCAGGTGCTGCTGTTGATGGGTCCTGTGCTTATTGGTGGATAAAAGCCCTCTGTCCCTCAGCTGTCTGATCAAACCCGTTTCCTGTGAACACCTCTGCCTGTGCTTTCAGCCGAGTCGTGTTTACGGACACAGGCGGTCCTCGGTTCTACTGCCTGACTAACATACTTCATGTTTTTATTATTATTATTATTGGCATTATTATTATTTTCTAATTGTACAGAGATTTATATCGCGTTCATCTTTGTAGAATGTGTGTAATGCCATACTGGTGCAATGCAGTAATATTACAGTAACGTGGAAAGACGAAGATTAAACAGAAGAAATATATTTTTGCTGGTCAAGCAGGTCCCCTTTTAGTTCTGGTGCTTACATTGCTGCCTGTTAGCGTAACGGAGGCTGAATCTCCCTGAAACACCCCCAGCCCCGGTAAAAGTGTAGCTGCAGGCGCTACTGCCGTTCAGCCTGCTGTGCAGCACGCGGCTCAACTTTAAGCAGCGAGCTAAGTGCTGTTTCAGGTGTGAGCGGAGAGCACGGTGCATTATGGGCCTGGCTGTCGCTCAGATTAATCATCTGTGAGCTGCTTCTGTAGATTTAGGGGTCTGTTGTGTGCTTTTTCTCCTCCGAAGCTCTGGGCTTTGATTAATTGTTTTAAGTTGCCGTATTGACTTGTAATGAAGGGAATGTTCTCCTAATGTGGGCACTTAACGTGTCTGTAAAACCGACTCATTTCAACCCTTTCTGTTAGCAGCATGGGGCGGCTGTCCTACCAAACAGCTTTTACACCCCCCCCCATCACCACCACATGTACTGTACTGTATATATCTAATATCGATATGGGACAGGATATGGTATCTAATATGTTTATATGGGACAGGAAACAGTTGGGTCAGCTGTGTTCTGTGAGGGGGCGTGGCTCGTGTTCAGTACTGTTTATGCTGTGTTCTGTGAGGGGGGGGGGGGGGCGTGGCCTGTGTTCAGGACTGTTTATGCTGTGTTCTGTTTGGGGGAGTGGCCTGTTCTGGGGACTCTGTTTATGCTGTGTTCTGTTTGGGGGAGTGGCCTGTTCTGAGGACTGTGTTTATGCTGTGTTCTGTGCTGGGGGAGTGGCTTGTGGTCGGAACTGTGTTCATGTGAGCGCTGGGCCAGCTGCAGCTGATTCTGCGGGCCCAGGCTCTCTGCCCTCTCTCCAGTAGTATTACTCGTGTGTGTCAGTTCACTGACCCCCATGCCTCACTCACTGCCATTGTGTGTTCCCACACTGCGTAATGCAATGTCACTGCCATTATTAATGAAGTTCTGTTTTATTGTATTTTTTCCCCCCCTTTACCATGTATAGGGGGGGGGGTGTCTGCCTTCCCCCCCAAAAGTTAGGCACTGCTCAAGCCCTGTGGAATTCAAATAAATTAATAAATATAATTTAAAAAGACGCCTTTTCCTGGAATTCTTTGATGTTGCAGAATGTGTGTGTGATGCCTTTGAGCCGCCAGGTGGGAACGTTGCGTGGATTTCCCAATTCGGCGACGCGAAGCCGTGTGTCAGTCCGCGTGCCTCGCTCGTTTCCAGCTCGCCCCGCACACAGTGGGACTGCATGTATCATTTAAAGGCTCCCCGGACACCCCACTTGTGAAACCAACGTATGTGTCAGTTAACCACTTTTCATAGTACCCTTTACC
Organism: Anguilla rostrata; assembly: GCF_018555375.3. Classification (NCBI taxonomy): domain Eukaryota; kingdom Metazoa; phylum Chordata; class Actinopteri; order Anguilliformes; family Anguillidae; genus Anguilla; species Anguilla rostrata. The sequence goes on along the minus strand of NC_057945.1, from coordinate 36,981,751 downwards.
GTGTAAGACATCACTCAGTGTGTTGTGGCTGGCAGCTCACTGCGTCTTCTCCCCATCAAATCAAGGTCTTATATCCATGAACTGTAATAAGGTGGATGAGAATTATTTTGCCTAGTAGATGTAGTGTAGCTGTGTGTTTGCGCACTCTTAAGTTACAGCCCTGTCTGTTACACACTCACAATGCAGCGAGTCATAGTCCGACAAGATGGTGTTCGCTGTTTATGGACGATCACTGAAGAGCTTTGGGTTTTTCAGTGTTCTTTGGTTGCAGGTACCACTGTGTTGGAATTTCCAGTGTTTGCAGTGATGGGGATATTTTACACATTTATTCCATTAAACGTTTGCATTTAATTCAGAGAGAAGGTGCCATTCATCACATTTAAAGTAAGAATCAAAGAGGGCTGTGTGAGATCCAAACTCGAATCGATGACTGTCGGGGTGGTAAAAGTTTAGCTTTCTGATGCTGCTATGTGAGTAAGAACTCCTTATCATACTATAACACCGTTTATGGGACAGTCTCACACATGCACTGATGAATATGGTGCTCTAAACAACTGGGTTTTTTTTTTTTTTTTTTTGCGCACCAATAAAAATGTAGTACTGTCCGAAATTTGGGTTGAACACAGCGAACAGGTGATGTTCAGCATTGTATCCTGAATTTCATTTTGTAGTCTTAAGACACGTTGCTGTTTAATTCAGGATTTGAAATTAGTGGCTGGCTAACGGACTGTCCTAGACCTTACTGCAGGTTCTAGAAAAGAAAACGGACTCCTGCGTGTCAAAATGGCTGCCTCTCAACGCCCGCTTATTAATGAATCTTTTCTGGATCCCAGGTGTTTTTAAGCGGCGGCTCATTAGCAACGCAACGAGGCAGGTCTGGTTTCTCTGGCGAAGTCGCTGTAGTGTACTAGAAACGGAATACCAATATGTTTTAATCTTGACAGTACCAAAAGTGTCCTCGCTTGACTGTAACCACTAGGTGGCAGTATGTGTACAGTGATCTATTGAGTGTGAAACTGGTGCAGTATGCGTACAAAAATCCCATTAAATTATTTATTTATTGGGGGGATGGGTTTCTATGATGGCACATGCATGGATTTTGTTGAATATGAAGTGCTCTTTGGAGTACAGAATTACACTATGTACTGAATCTTCCATTTCACATTCTTGTTTTTATTTCATTTTTTTTTCCAAATAACCCCTGAAAAAAATGGTGTGATGTGCCGTCATGTCCCTTTGAATGAAAGCGTAATCATAACAATGATTTAATTATGCATGACGTGGTATGGGTGTGTTGTGATTCGTGCAGGAAAGTGGAAGAAATCAGGGTGAAATAAATGTGCTTTGTTGCGTTTTGTTGTGAATGAGAAGTCAGAGGTAAGTGACCTGAATCAGAGCACTTTACATGTAGCAGTGGTCAAAGCGTGGATGTGTTTATGCAGACTTGTGTTGGCGTCCCTCCATTTTAACATCCTCAGGGACACGGCGGCTTTAATGAGAAGTTGTCCCTTGGGGAAAACCTGTACCGCTAAAGGAAATTGTGTTCCTCTTTTAATCACACGGGCCAAACTCTTCCTATTCCAGGTCAGTGCTCTAATGAGGAGGGGGCTGCGTCAGGTGACGTTAGCGGACCTGCCGGTCGGTATCGCAATCGCCTAGGAAACGCTCGCTGTCGTGGGGGAGGTGGGGGGTAGCTGCTATCATCTCTGCATGGCCACACACACCTGAAAGGTATTTATCCGTGACACCGGAGTTATTCTCAGAGGAGAAGGTTTATTACGGAAGCAAATACTGTTGTTCCTGGCTGAATCCCAGGTTCAGTCCTAGAGAACTACGTGTTCCTACATTGTGCAGTTTTTTTTTGTTTGTCATTTTTTTTTGTCGTTTTCCCTTAAGTCTGAATATTCTTCTCTTTGTCCCTGTCCCCCCCTCGTTTATTTCTCCGCTCACTGTTTTGCATGCAGAGACGGCCGTTTGCGCTGGCAGTTTTATTCGGTCGCTGTATTTACGGCGCGCATCGCGGCCGGGTTTTTTCATGGCTTTTTTCTGCTTTGTTTACGATACGAGGGGACGAGGGAAAAGCGCTGCTGGTAACAGGTTGCAGCGAACGGAGCGATCTGGCAGAGGAGCGCGTTGCCTGGCACTTTGACTAAATTCCGTTTTGGCACGGCGAACGCCAGCCCATATCTGTTTTGGCACTTGGAGATGCAACTGCCTGCAATCTGGTGGCAGATGTCATCTGTTCTCCCATTCCTCATATTTCAGACTTTTTTTTTTTTTAAGCGCGCGGATTAAAGCTGTGGCCATTGGAAAAAAAAGTATATCGTGGTTAATCTTTCGTGTTACGATGCAGCTTTTTATGATGACACGACGAATGCTGACAAACTTGCGGTTAAACGTTTGTTTCGCTATTTTGCGCTAAACTGTATTATCGAAGTTGAATAGGGTTCTGGGTTAAGGAGACCCATACATAATTCAGTGTAAAGCAGTCTTAACAAGTCGTGTACCGCATTGATAAGTATTACTTTGTAAAAACCATGGTGGCGCATCGTGTGCTAATGGTGGTGCGGAACGTTCAATCGATCTTTCTCAAACGCAGTGCTTGAGGGATGGGTTGAGAGCGTCTGCAGATTTTCGGGATTTTGCGCCGTGAACCTGACCCCTTTTCCCGCCGCTGTGGCTGCCGCGGTGATCGTTTGTTCCGTGTCGCTGGGTTGCGCCTTCGCCCCCCCCCCCCTTTCTGTCTGCACGCGGGTAATGAGACAGGAAGTTTGGCAGTCAGGGACTTGCAGTGATCGACCCCTCCTGGGGGCCTTCAGCCAGTAGATTAGAAGAGTCTGTACACCGGCGGGGTGGGGGGTGGGGGGTTGGGGTTCAGGGAGGGGGCATCACAACGAATTACCCCACGGGGTGGGCCGACCCCTGGATGGCGCAGCGATTCGCTGATTTGACTTCCTGCGACAGGGCCGCAGTGGAAGCGCCCGCCCTGGCGCTGACGCGGATATCGACGTGGCGTAAATTGAATCCCTCCGCTAACACGCCGATGGTGGCCCTCCATTACCGCGCGGGCCAGGGTAACGGGGGGGGGGGGAGTAGGTAGAGGAGGAGGAGGAAACGAATCCCTCCGCTTTTTCCCTAAGGGGGAGAGGCGCTGGTGCGATGTGGCCCCGCTATCTGGAGATGAAGAAAGTGGGGAGCTGACCTGGGGGGGGGGGCATGGTGCAGACACCTCAAACCACCCCCCCCCCTCTCTCCCTGCACACATCCCGTACCCCTGGCAACCCAGTTCCGCTCCATTAGCCGGTGTCACTCCCCATTTCTCCCCGCTCCCCGCTCCATATTGCATTACTGCACATCCCTGGCCTCCCGTCCTTTCCCTTATGGGAAAATCAATAGCCACACTAAATAGATTTCACAATCAATTTTTTCTCTATCATCGTCCTACATGGCCGCTTTCCGCATTTCGAAAAAAACAGAGGATGAAACAACGGTGTGAGAAAGGACAGGTGATTCCTTCTGGTTCTCTCTCTCTGTCCATCCCTCTCTCTCTTTCTCTGTCTTTCTCTTTCAGTCTCATTCTCGGTCTCCCTTTCTCTTTCTGACTCTTTCCTCTGGCTTTGCGTCTCCCTCCCTCCCTCTCACTTTCTCTCTCACTGTCTAATGCTGGAAAATATGGTTTCTGGGAATGTAGTGCTCTAATGTCATTTTTTTATACTGTGGAGTAAAGTGTGTAAAGACATTTGCGTGGTCACACCTGTTCCTAGTTCCAAAAACCATCATCGGAGCGCTGTCAGGTTTTGATGGATATGTTTTTAAATTGCTCTACTGGTCTAGCTTTAAACTACGCAAATCTCAGCCGTTTCAGTAGTTTTAAAACCTTTGAGATGCATTGCTAAAATAGAATCGTCTCTATTTTTCCTTATTAAAGTCTCAGCTAAGCAAGCTGCGAGCCAAAGACATCAATCACACCACTGACATCTGGTCCCAAGGGTGGGAGAGGAGAGTTGTTTAGAATTTTTTTGTTTTTTTTGCAACTGGCCTCTCGCCCTCAAAGACTGTCATTTCTTCAAATCGCACACCAGCTGCTCGTTTTTCTAGATCACATTTGATTTGGAGAGAAGCCACTTATGGGACACACTGAGGGGAAAAATCGCCGTTGGCCTCTAATCAGAGGTTTCTCTGCTGCAGACCAGAATGGTTGTACTATAGGAAACCAAAAGTATACTGTGTTATGACTCAAAGAAGCATTACATTACATTACAGGCATTTTGCAGACGCTCTTATCCAGAGCGAATCACACACCTTTTTTTTACATAGCATTGTATGATCAGAATTAGCCAGGCTTTGCTGCCACAAAGCTACTGAATTTCTGTGAGTAACAGACAGCAAAGGAGCTTTGCATCTTCATCATTTGATTGCTGTTACAAAAAACAATTTTAGAATATGGCTTTCTGATGAGCATGTGAACGCCATTGGCCCATTAGGTTTTTGCTTACTGGAAAAAAAAAAAAAAGCATTTCTCTCTAACGATCCAAAAACTACGGTGCGTTTTACGTGGTTAAACAGAGTGATGGACCTAATCCTGTCACCGTCTCTGCTCGTGTGAAAGGGAGTGAGCTTTGTCCGTGCTTCACGGTGCCCGTTCGCCTGGTGCTGTTTATGAGTTTGTTTGTTTGCTCGCCGGTTTGCATATCCTCTATTCGCATGGACTCCACGCCCGCGCTAGGTGTGCTAAAAGGCCTTGGGGGAGAGGACGTTCTCTCCATCCCGCCTGCGCCCATTAATCACCCTCTGATGGCTACCATTTGGGGGGAGGGATGGAGCGGGGGGGAGGAGGAAACGGATTCTGGCGGTAATTGCCGTTTATATGGGTGACACGACCAGGAAAGGGGCAACTTGGGAGGCTGGGGGTGGGGGGAGGAGGGGGGGGGGGTCGGCTGCCATCTGCTTCTGCGATGAAGAGCACGGCGTTAGCATCTGGCCGACACCCCTGCCGCTTATTCGAGGGGATTCATGAGCAGGGTGCAGACGAGACTGAGAATGGTTCCGGAAGGAGTGGAGAATCCCCTCAGGAGTAGCGGCCCTCACCCTCAGTGTCTTCTGCAGACCATTCCGTCCCATTGTGTGCTCTGTAGTGCTCCAGTCATGGACGTGAGTGTGAGCCAATGCTGCCTGGTGTAGATCCGGATGATGGATCTAACTATGGAAGCTTAGAGCTATGTTTCAACACTGAGCATGTACCACATGAGGCCTAAGCACGATGGAGGACTCAGGCCACCACTCCCCTCAATATTATCTTGTTGTGTTAGGTGGTATTGTTAGTGCTCCCCTAAAAACAAATCCTGAAGAAAATGTTTGTTGTCCACCCAAAAGTAAGTTGAAATGAGATCTACACTATGTCCTTGGGGACAGCTGCCACAATAATAAGTGTAATAACTATGAAAATATTTTTGGTTAAGTCACAGTTTCAGGTCAAGAAACAAAATTGCACTGAAATAAGGAAGGTCCCCCCCCCCCACCCCACATGGTTGGCAATGCATGACATAACTTGCCAGCTGTACACGTTTTGGACCAGACATAACGTTGTTGTACACAATCTGGACAGTAGTAGACAGAAAGTATAGATGGTCTATTCTAATCATCAGCTTCCGTATTTGTAGATTTAATCAAAGAACAAGCTGGGATTTGCACGTGAACGGATACTATGTTGATAATTAAAATATGTGTTGATTCTATATGCTATAGCTTAGCATATTTTCTGCACACTGTTTAAAAAAAAAAAAAAAAAAAACCTAAATCATTAATTTAATGATGCCAATAACTACCTCCAAGGCATGCGGATGTCGAGGGACTTTGGTTCCTCCTCCTGCAGAACAAAGATGGAGGGAACCATTTTTGGCTTCAGGTTATGTTTCTTTGGCTTGCCTTGGGAATCAGAGACATATATAAAACAAAATCCCTTTGGCAATCACAGGCCACACATCCATAATACATGTTCTAATTAAACAGACCTTGCATTTTTTTTTCAGTCCAAAATGTTTTAATAATAGCTGAAAATAGAATTTAACACACTGTCATCATCTACATTATTGATCGAAAGAAGAGCAGTACACTGAATAGGAAATCCGGATTGTTTATGTACAGCTATGGATACAAAAGGGAGGTGGACCAGGAAGAGTTAGAGGGTTATTTTGAAACAAGGAGTTACATCAACCACTTAATTTACAAAAACTCAAAAGTAGGGACACCGTAAAATGACACAATTTTTAGAAAATGGGCATCCCTTCAGAGGAAATGAAAGGCATGTGAGTATCTTTGACGCACGGGGTTCCCGTCGGCCGAATGCGCGATGTCCATTTCGCTAAGCGATATTTTTTGCAGCGATGGATGGTGAGGACGTGTCTCTAATCTACCCGACGGCCATGTTTTCCTGGTTCACACACACACACACACACTGTCCGGCCTTTATAAATGCGGTAGGAGTACAAAGCGAGCGTACAAAGTTGCTGATGAATCTGTGAAGAAAAAGCTTGTGTCGCGTCGACGTCCGTATCTTGTTGCGTCGATATCCTCGTCAAGGGAGAGTGAACCGGCGAGGCGTCGCTTGTGGTCTCCCGTCCGCCGCGCCAGTTTATCGCGCGGTAAATCGAAAGCGCTCGTAACTGTCCCAGGAAGCCGTGGCGGCTGCGGCGACGGCGGCTCTCGAGCGTTTCAGACAAGCGAGGCTTTCAAGCGCCCGCTTGCCACAAGAGTCGGCGGGGCCAAAAGAGGAAATGCTTTGCCGTTACACGATGTGGGGGGAGGAGGGGGGGTCTGCTTTTCTGGGAGACCAGAATGTGCCTGTTCAAGGTACCCCTCTGAATAGGTTCTGGGGCTCACACACCGCTTTTGTCCTCTGTCAGTCCACCCCCCCCCCCCCGCGCTCCGCTTAGCTTTGAACTGAGAAATAAGTGTTTTTTTTTGGGAAAACGCGCAAGTCACGCTCCCATTTTGGTTCCCCCCCAGTGCAGTCTCGCAACGTTAGGCGCTCTGATTCGTTAGGGTGCCCCCCGTTTGAGGTCCGTTCCATCGCGAGCAGGGGGTCAGGTGATCCGTCGAGTCTCAGGGATTCGGACCGTCGGCGGTTGGCCCTCTCCGGGGGCTGCCGGCGATGCAATGGATCGTTTTGCCCGTTCGCTTCCGTATGCAAATGTGTCTCAGCAGGAACGTTAAACAGGGACGTTAGGATCCTGCTGCGCTAGGATTTGATCTGCGCAGTCAAAGCAAAACAATGGGAGTGATTACATAACGGACGCGCTAGTAACGTGTGTCGCTTTCGACACGTAACGGAATCATCAGCTTATCGTCTTTCCCCCTTCTGTCAACTGTAAATATCCAAAAATAAAAAGAGATCACCATTTTGTAGATCACCTGTGGTACCTGAAGGATTTATTCTTTAAACTACAGTGTTTCTGTCTCCTTTGGTGCGATTTTGAGACACACTCGCTGACCTAGTTGAAATGTTGTATTTAAATTTTCTAAAATAAAAAATAACCATCGTCCGCCTCTCATCATATGTCATTCTTGTTAAATGCTTGAAAAAATATAAGCATTATTATTTCCGTTGATGTGAGTTATCATTTGTAACCTCCTTGTTGCGACGCAGTGCAGGCGTGCAACACTTCTTCTTTTGCATGAGTGATTCCTGTGTATATAGCTGAATACACAAACAAACAGATTTTCAATATATATTCATATATAAAATAAATACAAATCATATCTGTTTTTTACACCACCATACTGAATATTAGAACACTTCCCTGGCAGCAATTAATAAGTGTACTTTTTCGTTTTCTTGTTTTGTTTTTGTTTGTTTTTTTGTTGATTTGTAACTGCTGAACTTGTCTGTTGGGGGTTTGAAGTTGGCGATGCGAGCTATGCGGACAGCGACAGAGGTTCCCGTTATGTTTCGGGGTGTTCCTCGGCAGTGCCGCCCCGGGCTCTAGCAGGACTCCGCTGGCGGCCCCTGAACATTTTGTGGATGCTGAGCGTCGCTGTTTTCCGTGCCGGTGGAGTTGGAGGCTTCCTTCGTTTTAAGCCAGTGCGCCTGCTGCTGCTGCTGCTGCTTTTGCGTCTGCGTCGGCTGCACCTGGGCCTGCCGCTGCTTCTGCTGGGGGCACTGCGCCGCCACGTGGCCCTTCACCTCGGAAGGCAGGAGACAGGCCTGGGCCTTCAGCGGATCCTGTCCCGGCCTCCTCCAGCCCGGGGAGGCCCCGCCCTGGCAGGCTTTGGCGGTCAGGAGGAAGACGAGGGCCGACGCCGCCAGGAGGAGCGCGGGGGTCAGGTCCGGGGTGGCCGCGCTCGCCGGGACCGCCTTCGTCCTGAGGTGGACGCAGGAGGTGTCGTTGGGCCCCAGGTGCAGGCACACCCTGTAGCGGGTCCCAGGCTGCAGGCGGGTGAGGTTGAAGCCCTGGGTGCCCGCCAGGATGCGGGCGCTGTGCCTGTGGCGGTCCGCCAGGCTCTCGTTGGTCAGCCAGGAGAGCCGGGCGGAGGGCACGTTGTAGTTGACGGGCCAGGCTAGGAGGGCGTAGCGCTCCCGGACGTCCTTCACCTCCAGGTTGTCCTTGCCCCGCCAGGTGCTCGAGGGTCGGGCACCGTCCACGCCGTCCACCCGAACCGTCACACTCTGCGTGTCGGCACCCACGAGGTTCTGAGCCACGCACGTGTAGAAACCCGCCTCGTCTGCAGTGATCCCAGCGATCTCCAAGGTGCCCTCCGTGAGCACCTGATACGGACCGTAGCTGGACGAGGTGGAGAGCCTGAGGCCCTTGGGGGTGACCCAGTAGATGCTCGGCTCGGGGTCGGCGAGGGCCCGGCAGTGGAGGACCAGGTTTTCTCCCTGCCTGGCCTGTACGTACGGCGGGAACGTCCCCGGAGCGATCAGGGGCAAGCAGCTGTCGGCCATCTCTCGGAAGGAGACCTCTTTCACCCTCCTGGCCTTGAGCTCGGGGGGCTCGGAACAGAACGTGGACTGGGGCTCGATGAAGCGGACGGGCCTGTCGGCCTCCGCCCCCACCCAGCGTATCAGGCAGTCGCAGCGGATGGGGTTGGTGTGCAGGCTGATCTCCTGCAGGCTGGGCAGGGAGCTGACGGTCTCCCTGTGGAGGGCGCTGAGGGCGTTGCTGTTCAGCATCAGACTCTCCATGCTGGACAGACGCCGGAAGGCCTGGGGGTGGATGTAGGACAGCCTGGGGTTGTTGGTGATCTCCAGCTTGGTGAGCTCCGGCAGGTTCTCCATGGCAGAATGCTCTATCGAGACCAGCTCGTCCATGTTATTGAGCCCCAGTTCCTTTAGGTGCAGCATGTTCCTGAAGTCCCCCTGCCGCACCAGTTGAATGGGGTTCTTGTTCAGGTCGAGAAACTTCAAACCGGGTAGCTGCTGCAGGGCCTCCTTCGGGACTTTGGTCAGGTGGTTGTCGTAGAAGGAGATGCTCTCTAAGCTATAAAGTCCCTCCAGGGACCTCTCGGAGAGCTCGCGCAGACCCATCCCTGCCAGAACCAGGCTGCGGAGGGAGCCCAGGGGCTTGAAGTTGAGGTCCTGGATTGCGTCCACCGGGTTTCCCCCGATCATGAGGACCTCCAGCCGCGGCAGCGCGTGGAACCAGCGCCGGTCGATCGCCGCCAGTCGGTTGGAGTTGAGGTGGAGCCTCAGCAAGTTCTCCAGGCCCTTGAAGGCCCCCGGGGAGATGTTCCTGAGCCGGTTGTGGTTGAGGTACAGCTCCTGCAGGCCCGGCAGGCCGGAGAAGGCGGCGTCGGGCAGGTGACGCAGCTGGTTCTCCTCCATGTGCAGGCTCAGGAGGACGGGCATGCCGGCGATCCTCAGGCGGCGGCTGTTGCTGAAGCTGTTCTGGGAGAGGTCGAGCTCGGTCAGGTTGACCAGGCCCGGCAGCTCGCTCTGGTCCAGCGCGCTGATGAGGTTGCTCTGCAGCCGCAGGGTGTGCGTCTCCGGGGGGAGCTGGGAAGGAAGCTGGGTCAGGAGGAGGTCGTTGCAGTCCACCGTCGGGGCCTCCCTGTACACGGACTGTGGCGAGTACCACGGCTTGATCTGGCAGACGCACTGGTCGGGGCACGCCACCTTCCACGGCATGGAGTGAATGACCAAGGCACCGGCCACGCCCAGGAAGAGATGGGCTTGCACCCAGAACATGGTGTCCTTTCTCATTTTGAACAAGGCAGTTCACTGGACGGGGGTACGGGGAGGGGAGGGGAGGGGGGGGGATATCGTACACACTGTACTTATTCCATCCACTCCTCGTACGATTAAGTCGATGTTTTGCCTTTTCCCATCGGTTTCAGTTTTTAATGAGGGCTGATGAAGGCTTTGGCTGCGGCAGCAGCGGAAAGAGGCGGACGTGTCCCTGGCTCACCAGCTGAGAGCACAAGTGGATCCCAGAGTGCTGGCTAATAGGGGGTGAAATGACTAGCACAGTGGCGGCTGTACGGCGCCTGTCTAGAGCTCCTGGGATCTGTGGCACAGATGCTGTCGTTCTCCCAGATGGTGTGGTCCTTTTAGTTCATAGTTGAGCGATGCGTTCAGTGGTTCGCTGCGAACGAGAAGAGCGATGCTTACAATTTCCTCGTTAAGAGTGCAACTGGTTTCCGGGTTTTAATTTTACAGTGAGTCTGGCATCCTGTTGAACCTGAATGCAGCGTTACTGTTGTTTTTTCTCTATCGTTTTATATTGTTCTCATTTTAAGGTTACCATGCCTTTTTCTGAGATTTTGTTCTGTTTAAATGTGCGGTAGGCTCTAAGGTAATCTTGAAATCCTAAGGTGACCCCTCTTTTGCAATCCACTGTCTTGTGAGATTCTTCACTGTGGTTGTGTTCATCCTCAGCTGTGGGGAGCCATTTTCATGTCTTGACACCCCAGGAGTAAGAGGAGGGAGCTGTTCGTGTTCAGGAATGCCTAGAGAGAAGATTCAAAAAGAACCGTGAGGTTAGCGTCCTCAAAGGGAAAAGCAAATTATTCAAATGAGAACCACATTACATGGATTACACTTTCAACCCGTTTCGAGATTCACAAGGCATGTAACTTAGGCTGAAAAGGAACCGGAGAGTGATTTCATCACCGCTTAAAAAACTTTTTTGGCCTTTTTTACCGCCTCGTTTTTTGAGATCTCCAACTCAACCATCCCACCCACGCCCCCCCACACCGTTAGCGCTGAAGCTAAAATGCAGCCTCTCGTCTGAAGCTCTTGACCTCGAGCCAGTGATGATGACTATTTTCAACACAGCAGGCCGAACTACTGCAGATGAGCTCTGTCTCAATTGCGCGCGAGGCTTCTCTCTCCCTGATGGCCGACAGCGCGTGGGCAAACTAACCGGCAAAGGGTTTGGGATGAGACTCACACTGCAGTTACCTAAGAAACCCACAATGTCTGTCGGGGGATGCGGCCAGTTGGGACCCTCCCACTCTGAACCCCTCCAGAATAGCCCTGTCATAACTGCCATTTTAATGCATTTTTGGGTTTGACACAGGGCCCAACATATCAGGGGTCCTTACACAGTCCTTCAGTTGAATTTCTGAGATCGTTTCAACTGAGGATGTGTCCAGCAGTTTTTTAACGGTGCGCTTCGCTTCAAATGTTAAATGTTCGTCATTCCTGTAAGGGCCATGCGATATCGGTTCCAGGGCACTGCAGTTCAGCCTCAACGCCGGCACATTTGTCTCTGCTACGGCAGATGAGTCGAGGAAAAGAAAGGCAGAAATATAGAGGGTCTCATTCAGGTCTGCAGATTCAGCTCCGCAAATGATCGGAACCTGGATATTGCTCACGCTCAAGCAGGCCTTTGCGGTTCAGAAAGAAAACGAGATGATATTACAAAGAAAAGGCACTGATGGGGAGAAGAACATCTGTGAGGGTCTCTGATCTCTGATTAGTAAGGATCACAGCTAGCTGTAGCACAGTAGGATATATATATATATATATATATATATGTCTCCCCATTTTAGGGGACCCAAGGTAAATAGACAAATTCAATAAGTCGTCCTATATAGTAAGTGGGTGGACTATACGGGGGACACAACATGGCACAGTATGTAAAAAAAAAAAATACCCTCACATTGATGCTGATAGTCTTTAACACTGAGTTTAACACTGCATTCATTTTTGCCATTTCAAATCCAGTATGTTGGAGTACAGAGCCAAAGCAACAAAATGTGTCATTGTCCAAATACTTACAGACTTCGCTACACTGCTGTGTTGAATTAGGATGCTAGGGCTAGTAGACAAATGTACAGAAAGGGAATAGAGGCTGCAGTAGAACTATACAATGTATTGGACCGTGTTTATAAACACGCTGCATAATGTATGCGATGCTGCTTATTTCGGTGTCTTCTCGAGAGCGTGTACTTCTCAATTCCCTTTTTAAAATGGCGGGTAACCAGCAGTTTGCTACAGGGTTATGCTCCGGAGGTGGTACCAAACCGCTACGCCGAAACTTATTTTTAGAGGCCTTCTCCGCCTTACGCTCGCGCTCTGAGTGAAAACCCGTGTTCTTCCGAGGGTAGACGCGTCCTGCGGGTCCGCTCCGGGCGCGGCTTCCTGTCGAGAACACGGCGCGCGCTTCCTTCGTTAGCGGGTCCGGCGCCGGCTGCTCGCTGCTTCGCCGTGATTATTTCGCCGCGCAGGACGTGTCCGCCCCCTCTTCTCCCCCCCCCCCCCCCCGGAGCAGTGTCTGGCCAATCCGTTCTCTCTCTCTCTCTCTCTCTCTGAACACCCAATTAGTCCTGATGTTCTCTTCCCCCCCCTCTCTCCCTGCCTGTCCTCCGCGGAGGGAATCTACCTGCCGGGTTCGTCTCGGCGCCTCGCGAAGAGCGATGGATCAGCTGAGCCAGTTAAGGGTCTGCATTGTGGAGCGGTGATTTTTCTGTTCTCTGTTTTTTATTTATTTATTTTTTTTTACCAGGAGCACTAGAAGAAGCCGCAGATCAGAGCTAAGCGGAAGCCTGACACCGGAGGATCCTGGAGGAGGTGCGGGGGGACGGCAGACCGAAGGCGATTCCTCTCGTTGAATAACGTGCGGTTCGAGCGACGCGGGGCGTGCGCTCGAGAGCGTTTCCGCGATCGATTAATTGAGACAGAAACGCTGGTGTTTCGGGAACGGTGTGCGAGCTCTTGTGAGCGAGGGAGATGAGAGGGATTGTGTGGGAGGCTAAATTTGCACATGTGAGCCTTGGACCCACCACTTTATAAGCACTTTACATTTTTAATATTTTAGCAGTGCTTTTAAAGCTGTGATCTTACACCGTTCAATTTGAAATTGAAATTTGAAATTTGGACATGAGAGCCTTGCATTAAAGTGCTTACATTTTTTTGGCATTTTTTAAATAAAATTTTTAGTGTTTTTAGTAATCGTGTACTTGTACTGTTTGTGCTTGTGTCATGTGATGCTGCCTTTCTTAACATAAATATGTCCCCTGTTTTTAAACCTAAGACCAGCCAAATTTCCCATGATGGGAAGGTTTGACTTGACTTATCTTAGACAGAACCAATGGGTGTATAAATTCCAGGTATCGCAGGACTGCGAAACTTAGAGGCCCAGAGTGGCCGGTGCACTGTCTACCTGTGGGATGGGTGCACTGTGTACCTGTGGGATGGGAGCACATCACAGGCGTAGGTTTCATTCCAGCTTTGGGGGAGATGCATTGCTGGACCACCTGGTCTCATATAGTCAAATGGCAAGTCTCACAAGCACACCAGCTAGTCTAGCGAGTAACTCATATGAAGAATTTGGGGGTGACAATGTCTCCCGGCCTCCCCCCAAACCCATGCGTACGGTGTGCATTACACTGGACTTTGAACAATATTGAGCTGGAAGCAACAGCGCAGGAGAAAGGAGGTTTGCGGTTTGCATCCCAGTTCTGGAAGAAGACGTCGTCTTAGTGAAACCGGAAAAAAAAACGTGAGTCCAGCAGCAGTTCTGCAGGGCTTCCCTGCAGCATTATCTAACAGAGGGATGAAATGGAGGGATGAAATGGAGGGATGAAATGGAGGGATGAAGCCCAGCCGCGTTTCTCCTCTGCGGCCTTCCCCTCCGTTTCTCAACGCTGTCTTTCCTCAATTCCGCAAAGATCTTCAGATTCAACGGATTCTCTTTTCCGTTAGGATCCTCTCCTCTGCAACTTTTCAGTTTGAACTGGCACATCCAGTCCACTCACTCGTGCAGACTTGTGTTACATCTCGTTCTTTCCCTTAACTTTAGTTTTGTATACGGTTGTTCTTTTCTCTCTCTCTCTCTCTCTCTCTCTCTCTCTCTCTTTCTTCTCAGTGAAAGGTGTGGCTTAATCAGCTTGTCGGGATCAGTTTCACTGGAATCCTCCAAATGAGCTGCCCTCTCTCCGGTCCTGATAGATTCTTTTTTTTTTTTTACTCTCCTCCCTTCCTCTTCCCCCTTCTCACTGAAGGTCAACAGATGGCGTTTTAATTCTCCCTTCTCCTTCAGCGAGAGTCGAGAGGCTCCACCGGCCCCGACTCTCTCCCCCCCTCGGTCTGCACCAGAAATTGATGATTTAAACATTTAATAGATTATGAGGCTGCTTGGGGTGCGGAGATGGAGGGAGGGGGAGCTCACTGAAATGCTAGAGTAATTTGTTTCTTGGCTCTGAGTGCTTGGTGAAAATGATGGATCTCCAAGTGGGATCTGTTCTCTTTGTTTAGGCATTATCTTTATCAACAGTTTCTTTTTTTTTTTTTTCTCTGACGCTGAGGGTTATCTCAGGTAAAACAATCATAAAATACTTATCAGCACATTTGGTTAACTTGTGCTTCTGCAAGCCACTTTTCTCCGGAAAAGTACGTCCCAATAAATGTTTCATAGGGGAAGCGAATTGACTGGTATGTATATTTTATGAGGCGTGACTCGTGGCAAGTTATGGAATAAAGGAAAATGGTTGAATTGATGCAGAATACATAATTTGTTATGGTCAGAAATGGCTACGAAAGTGAATGGACAGCCATGCTTCAAAATAAGCACCTAGTGATTGCGGGGTTGATATTTAAATACTTTGGTTATATTTGAAAACTAATATTTAAAGATATTAGTGGTGAGCCACAAAACATTCAACCTCATTTAGCTTGTGTAAGGGATATCATGGGCAAGGCTTAGGGCTGTAAACGTTGTCCTAGGTGTGCTACTCTCTCCTGTGTGCTGTGTCTGATTTTTACTGAACTGCAAAATAATCATCAGGAAATGGTCTGTCTGATCGTCTCACCGCTAAATCCCTCTGATCACAGCTGTCATTACTGTCCGGTCATCAAATGATGAGTCATCATTGTCCAAAGGCCAAGTTGCTATGATTCACCCAATGAGCACAAGCCAGAATCACGGCCGGCGGTGGCTATGGGCACCCAATCAAAAGTTAAGAAAAAATAAATAAATAAACACCCCCCCCCCCCCCCAGTCGAACGCACTGGGTGACACCAACCCTAGTGACGCCACTGCGCCCAAGTTGCCCACCTATTATTTCTACCAGCCCACCCTAATATAGCAGGCTAAAACCGGCCCTGGCCAGAATCGAGAGGGACTGAAATCTAGCTGGAGCTTTGACATAAACTAAGTTAACCCTAATGTGGCCCAGGTTTTACCCGGACATATCCTGGCTACGTCCTAGTCGGCTAGAAAACTTTACTTTTATTTTCAACGAAAAGTATCCGGGTTTTTCACCTGAAGGCCTAGATGGCGTTTCGCCTACTTTTTTTCCCCAACACGAAAAAAATGTCCAATCGCAAAACACCGCTGTCCGATTCTCCAGCCACCGCTTTTCCCCGGCATAGGTACGAATTCCGCAGCAGCTGAACCCTGCGCTGGTACAGCCCGCCAGGTACGACAGGGGGAGTTATTTTCCAGGTGAAGAGATGGCGAGTGCGTCTCCTGCGACGGTTCCCTTGGCGATGAGCCTCCAGCTCATCGATTTTTGTGCCGACCCCGCGGTGCTGTGCTCACACACAGCGGGGGCCCGTCGGACGGGGCCCCTGCGCGCTCGCTTGCCCAATCTGCGGCCTGTCAGATTCCTCCGTGCCTCATGAGGTTCGTTCCCCGCCTTCGTTCGAAGGAACGGAGGACAGCAGTGTGGCTTTGAGAGAGAGACACAGAGAGAGAGAGGGAGAGAGAGGGAGAGAGGGAGGCTCTCTCTGTTTTGAGTGAACACACCTGCAGCGATTACAGACCTGCTGTTTTTCAGTTTTTGTTTTTTGTTGTTGTTGTTGCTTTTTGTCTCACTGCATGTGTAGGCCGTGCCTTTCCCCCCATGTTATTTTGTAAGAGCCTGTTTCATCAACTTTACGCACGCACATGCACACAAATAGATACACACGCATATGCAAATATGCGCACACATTCGCGTACACACACACACACACACACACACACACACTCACTCACACGCGCACACACACACACACACACACACACACACTCACTCACACGCGCACACACACACACGCACACACGCATACACACACGCGCGCACACACACTCACTCACGCGCACACACACATGCACACACACAAACACACACACACACAGCCCCATACAATCACACCATCACCAACTCAGAGACGATCCCGATAACCCAGAAGCCGTAGACGCGAGAGACGAGGACGGAACCGCGCTCGTGAATAATATAAAAACCGCTACGGCAGCTGACGCGCCGGCGGAAGGCCGGTTGAAAATTCTGCTCAAAAAGAGGTCAAAACGAAAGGCGGACAGGAACCCACTGGCAGTTACTCTCCGCCCTTCAAACGAGGACGGGAACCTGGGCGGGAACGCAGGGGGGGCGGGAGGGTGGGGTGGGGGGAGGGGTCGGGTGTCTGGAGCCAAACCGGTGATGTTGACGATGCAGAATCAATGCGACAGTCCCCCGCCTCCCAGCACAGGGTTGACTGTTTTGTTTGTTTGCTCCCGTGTGAACTGGCAGGCAGCTACGGCTATGGGGGGAGGCGGGGATGGGGGGAACTGGGGGGGGGGGCTCCCACTGCATTGTTCTCATAACTTCAAAAGCACGGCGGTCGAGGAAAAAGGTGCTCGCCATTAAATTTTTAACGGCTCCACTTAGCGCGCAGCGATAATTCTTCTGGTTTTTTAAAGTTCCGC
The DNA here is from genome assembly GCF_018555375.3 of Anguilla rostrata. Classification (NCBI taxonomy): domain Eukaryota; kingdom Metazoa; phylum Chordata; class Actinopteri; order Anguilliformes; family Anguillidae; genus Anguilla; species Anguilla rostrata. The sequence continues at coordinate 36,964,616 of NC_057945.1, read as the reverse complement.
CAATCAAACTGAGTGTTTTTTTTTACCCAGGCGAATCCAAGGCCGTCCGCACTGACTTTAAAACTGAGGCTTCCTGAATGAGCGCGGGAGTCTACGCCTTATTAGCGACGCGCCGGGTCGACCCGAGCGGATCTCGGCGCTATGCCACGCGGGGCGAAGCGTCATTATTTCACGTGAATCGAGAACGCGTTGTAACCGCACTGATTACTGAGATTTCTGAAGCTACGCTCTCCCGTATCCCGTCTGACTATGAATTGAGCGAATCGCAGAAACGCTCAGGATATCTTTTCTGTACGTTACGAACACGCATACTGCAGATTAAATGCACTCATTTGTAGTTCTTGATAGTCTGATAGTCATCGTGTGAGGCTGTCTGCTGTTTGACTCCGACATTTATGTGTGCAGTATGGCGGCCATTTTTGGTGTTTTTTTTCGCGGAATATGCTGGGACTACAAAGGTTCTTCTTGAACAGAGGACCATCAACAGCAAATTTCACATTAATTCAGCCCTGGGAGGAGAGTTTTGCCTCTCTTCTCATTACGTCTAATGCATTCAGCCCGTTAATGTAATGTACCCTGTCCATCTCGTCCATTCAGCTCAATGGCTGTGACAGATTTTTTTTTTTTTTCCCCAACCCCCTTAAGGTGATACTCTTTAATAGCGGTTTCACCGCATTACATTTTGATACCGTCGCCGCGCGCTCTTCGAATCGGAGTTTGAACGGTCGTCTTGAATTGCGCTTTACGTTCCACGGCTCAGAGGACGTTGACCTTTTTACGATAATAAGATCTGTCTGACGGCAGAGGAGAAAAGGCTGGGGATTTGATGACAAACACGGAACAGATTTTCTGATTGCGCAGCGTCATTTCCACTCTGCAGCAGCTATGGCAGCAAGTCTAAGCAGTGATCATTGGAAAAAAAAATAAAGAGCAGTAACTTATTTCCCCTCCAGAATTCACTTCTGTCATAGTGCTGGTATTTAGTCTTTTTTTTTTTTCTTCTTCCCCCCCATCGCAATTCATCTCAGAGCCACCCTACTGCTGGTGCTGGGTTGGAAACGACTGCGGCGGCGGCTGCTTGCTGCAGAGTTGCCATGGAAACCAGATTCCCTCTTTTACAAGGTCACCGTAAAAGTTGAGGAAGTTCCACAATTGTGGCCTGGCCTTTCAAATACCTAGTCAGCAAAGGTGTGTGTGTGTGTGTGTGTGTGGGCGTGTGTGGGAGTGGGTGTGTGCGTGCACAAATGTAGCGCTAGTGTGTTCGCATCTTTGTGGGTGTGTGTGTGTACGTGCGTGTGCATGTGGGTGTGATTGTGTGTGCACAAATGAATTAATTTTCTCATCATTTAAAAATGAGTAGCACAAATGTTTATGTGTCAATGCAAGTTCTATGATGGAGTCCATTTGCGTAACTTTCCTAGCCTCGATTTTTAAATGATGAGACCATCCACTCGCAAGCAAAATTCAACTCATTGCGAGTGACTTTTCAAAGCGCTATGTATGCTGTGAGTTTCGGTTCTTCTCAAATCCTTTATTTCCTGTTTTACTCCCCAGAGTCCTACGAATCGTAGTTCTAACAACCGCAGAGCCCGGGTGCGACGGCCATTTCTTAAACCTCATTTTGACGAGCGGTCTCATCTTCGGCCTCTCGGGAAATTTACCGAGGGTGTGTTTGCGACTGGCTGCTTTCACCGGTGCCCGCGTTCGGCGATGTGCTCCGCGCAAAATCGAGTTTACAAACAAAGCACAACCCGTTTCGACGGCTGTCATGTTTGGTCTCACGTTGACACTCCTCTCGTACAAACCCCAGTACGTTCTGATTTGTGATTCCGAATTCTCCTGGAATGCTTGTGAGTGAGAAACGCAATACAGACAGGCTCAATAAGGAAGTACGAAGGTTACTATGGTTACCACGGTTGATGCGGTTACATTTCTCTTGTTTTTTAGATGTTCCCCATGACGTCTATTCCAACGATGAGAACCGAGTATTCAGTCTCTCCTCCAGGGGCCCACAACTGTCGTCTACCACTTGTCGTTTTCACATTTTTGACAGTTATGACAGCTTACGTTTTGAGGAGCCTACTCATGCAAAGCAGCATACAGGGTAACAAAACCGTAGCCCACGGAAACTCACACGCAAGTTGTAACCAGAACGATAAACAAATGCATGACTGTTGGGTTCATTTCTCGGTGTCTGGTCACTTCCGTACCAGTTGGATCGTACCACACGGTGGCGCCTTTCTGTTGAAATCGTGCCTAGACCGATGTCGACAAAGCGGGTTCGGACCTGGTCTTCGTGTTCAGAATTCCGGGAGGTTGCGCTTTTTTTGTGTGCGTGTTTTAAAAAATATATATTTTAGCAGGGAAGGTCCATTGAGAACGTGCTTCTGTTTTTCAAGGACGCCCTGGGAGAAATGGCCAGAGAGAACAAGTTGCAAGTGGGGAGAGAGAGACTGAGAGAGAGAGAGAGAACAAAAAAAAGAGGTAAAGTCCCTGGAGCAGTTTTCAGGTTAAGAGCCTGGCTCAAGGGCCAGCGGTGGAGTTCTTTCACACTTGATAAAACCGTGACAAGAAAGTAAACAAACTTGGTTTCAGAACAAACTCTACAGTTTGAAAACACATAGAGTACCTAAAAACAAAAAAAACAATTCTGCAGTGGAGGATGAACACCTGAAGATGCTGAACGTAGGCAAGGTGCTTGCTCTCAGTTTATCAAGAGGTTACTGTTCACCAAAACACATCATTAGCAGCTGCACAAGAGTATTTTGGTAGTTTATGGCCAGGAAAGTTCTAAATGGTGTTTTGTTTTTTTGATCCACATGTGATTGGAAATGAGCTTCTCTTTTTTTTAAGCTTCATCCAATCCTAGATCTGCTGATTTCTGGGTTTATGTGGATCATTAAAGAGATACAGGGGGGAAAAAAGACAAGCGCATGAACACACTTTTTAAATTAGTTTGGGAAATTCATTTCAGCAAGCACGGAAAAGTGAAGGATTCAGAGGATTCATTTCTTCTCAGAATGAGGCGTCATGAACCCTATAATGGGCGGCGGCTCTATTGGTTTAGCAATGACTTCCTGGTTTGAATGAATTGTGATATTTTTGCCTAGGGGAGCAAAAACATTTTGATTTGGTTCATACAAATGAGTGATCTGCACAGTACATGGTGGCTTTGTCTGTTATGGAGGTTCTGAGGCTCTTTCTCTCGCATCCCCACGTAAATAAACCATTTTATGTCCTTTGATATTTTTTCATGCTTGTCTGCCATCTTCTAGAGCAGCACAGCTGTGCTGGAAAAGTGCTTTCAAGTAAAACACATATTGTTAAATATGCTAAATGCTGGCAAACCATAAATCTTGTCATTTTAGCCTCGTGGGATTTGAACTTCTACTTCTTAATTTATCTCTCAACTGTAAACAGTATGCACCAATGCATGATGGGAACCTCACTGCAAAGAGTGTTTCTCTGACTGAAGAATTCCTAGCAGGGCTCGGAAGGAGATCATCAATGTAATTTGTTGTTATATCTGCATTGTGTAACAAAGGCATAATTAAAACATAAACAAAAAAAAACATTCAGGTAAGATGGACCGGCTAAACTCTTCCCCATAACGTCATTCTCAACCCTTGCATATTTTGTGCATGTTTACCTCAGACTACTCGTTACATTACATTTATTTGGCCGATGCTTTTACCCAAAGCGACGTACAATGAGTGCATACCAAAGGTCATTGGAACAACTACAAGCACAGGTCCGATAAGGTACAATACTCATTTTGTAACAGCTATTCATAGCCATGAACACATGATGTCCAGCACTGAGAGATATCATTGGAATGATCGGAAAGAAAAGGGACCTCACTACTGCCAATGTGCTGCAGAGACTCTCACCTCATTGGACCATTCAAAGCACCATGTTTTTCAGGCATCTAAAGTATCATTTTATACACATCCATGTCCATAAGTGATATCCACGAATAATAATAACAAATTGACTAGAGTCCTGAATTAATGTGTTAAGGGATTACAGTACGATAAAAATGTATTTTTGTGTTACGCTATAATATCCCATCATGCACCTGGGAAAACAGTTTTACAGCGGCCTTCCGCGGACTAAAGTGGGTTTATGGGAGATGATTCATCCGGAAAATGGAGCTGCGAAATGTGGCTTTGGCTGGCGAGCCTAATTACGACGGTCTGCGTTCTGCCGCGGCTCGCTCCGACGCCCGCCTCGCCTCCTCGCTCGGAGCAAATAGTAAATATGAACGAGAGCGGCGCGTACAGTAAACACACCTCCAGAACACTTCTGAAGCCGCTGAGTACGACCTTCCCCGGGCGTTCTGTGTACATTTTCCATGGCGACTGGCCCGTTAATTCTGTAGATCGAAAAAAGCGCTCAGCTTTCTTCCTCTGTCGGACTAAAAAAGCCTTCTGGGAAAAAAAAAAGATAGGGCGCTGGACCAGGTAACAGTTGGGAACCGTGCCATGTTATTCCAGGAAGGAAGGCCTTGTGGATCTTTGTTGTGAGCTCTCCCTCGCCCCCCCCCCCCCCCCCCCCCCAGCCTCATCAAAGTTTGGCGGGAAGGCTGTTTAGAAGCGTTAATTGCGGTTGCCTGACTGAATACGGATCAGGGCTAATTTCGTTTGAGCTGCAGACAGGGACGTGCATCATCGCTGCCCCCCAACACCCCGCCCCCCCCCCAACCCCCCAACCCCCCACCCCCCCGGAGTTCCCGGGTCCCTGTTACTTCCTCAGCGCCGAGCGAGCGAGCGTCAGCGCAGCGCAGACAGGCAGAACGGCGGGAAAATGAGGCGACTCATTTAGGCGCCATGGCGACGGGCGGCGAGCGAAGCCCGGTCTATTACCTCCCCGGCTCTCCCACGGGCTTCAATTAACAGACCCTAAATTTCTCCTCATTTTCTCCCTGTTTTTCTTTCTCTCTCTCTCTCTCTTTCTTTCTTTCTTTCTTTCTTTTTTTTATTTATTTTTTTCGAAGGCGCATACAATAGTAATTTGCACCTCCTCTGGATGAAATTGAGCGAATTGCCCATTAGTTCATTTCGCGTGGCGAGGGCGACCGAGCCCGTTGCACAACTAGAGGGCCGGCTGACGCTTTCATTAGGAATCTTTGTTAATTACCGCCCGCCCTCTGGCTTCGGGGTGGGGAAAAAAAAAAAAAAAAAAAAAAACATTCACGGAGTCGGCGGCAGGCTGGGTAACTGCTCAAAATGGGAGACTGCCGATGGGCGACATCTGCAAGCCGGGCCTCTGCTTTTGAAAGGAGTCAGCGAGCGAGATGGGTCTAGGACACGCGACTCGTCCAGAATGTGGCCCTTCGTCATTAGGTTATTGACAGTATTGACAGGAGGGGCACTCTGGGTGGTGCCCCTCATTCGTCTTCATTAGCGCTTTGGTCTCTGCTCCCACAGGGGGGCGCTGCAGAGCTGCTTGTCCGCACGTCGCCGACGCCGCTCCGCTCGGGGGACAGAGGGAACGCGTGCGTCGGTCGCCGCGGCGCCCGAGGGAACCCTGAGCCACGGCTCACTCCGCCCATTCCTTCTTTCAGCTTCCGGAAAACTGGGACAGGCTGCTAAACAACTGAAAAAAAAAAAAGAGAAAATAAATTTAAAAAGAAAATAAATCTTCCTGTGAACCCAGGGGGTTGGCTTGACTAGATTTTTATTTATTTTTTTGGTGGGAGTGTGGTTGGGGTCACAAGGACTGGTTAGGTTGTTTTTTTTTTTTTTGTTTTTTTGCCTTCTCTGGACTTAGCATGTTTTTTCTGGGTGGAACACAAATTATGGTTTCCTATATGTGTCTTTGTACATGTGATCTTGACCTGCTTCACATGGCTCTCTGGCTTTGCATCTCCCTTGTGTTGTTGTTTCCATCTGTGAGTGGGTTGAAGAAGTTTTACGGATTTTCTCAAGACTGTCGTTTCTCTTTGGTCCTCCTAGCCTCCCACATTCAAGCTCAATGAAGGTGTGTGTTTCCCTAAAATTTGCCCCAAAATCAGCAACCAAATTTTACACCCAGCCAGGTTAGCATTGCATCAACACCTATGTGCGTAGCATGCCCATATGCATGCAGCACATGTATGTAATGTATGTAGGTGTACCATCAAATGCTGAGAGATTCAGGAATTGCTATAATCTATCTTGCTGCCTTTTACAGGAAATCCATGCCTTGCTAACAGCATTCTGAGTAAGATACAGATACACAAACATACGCACACAGCTGTAAATGCACACAATCGCATGTTCATACACAGAAATGGTAAATGTGTAGACACACACACACACACATTCTCACACACAAACGCGTGCGCACACACGCACACACCTTTACTGTCTGTGAAGATGATGTGTTGAACAGTGGTACACACTCACTTTTACTGCTCACCCAGAATCTGCTGTGAAGGCAATACACCTGACACACACAGTTACAATCATAAGATTCCCTGGGGAGAAAAAAATAAAAATAAATAAAACAGGGCATTTTGTAACACCTGTATATAAAGATGTGCGCATGCACACACTTTCACACTCAAACACCTCCTTTTACTAGACCAGACGCATAATTCTGGACCTTATAATGACTTAAATCTTCCATTAGAAAAGCTGAGATAATAACAACCAGAAAGACTGGTGCACAGTTGACTTAAGCAGCCTCTCCTCTTTAACCTTATAAAAGATAATGAGGTGTGTGCGAAAGTTATTTTTGCTCTCTCTCTCTCTAATGAACTGAAGTGTCCCCGCTCTGAGAATCCGTTTTGAGTGTACAGTACAAACGTACATCCTCACTTGTGTTGAGTCGCACAGGATTCGCGCCTCGCCCAGTCTGAGTGAGACTCTGCGAGAGTTTACATTTTGCTGCCGCCAACGTCACAATTCTTTTAGCGAATGATAAGGTACCGGTTAATGAGGCACTAGAATACGAAGCTTCAGGCTCAGGGTTCAGATGAGGAACGGTGCGCTTGTAGAACTGTGTGCTCGCGGTAATAGCACTTGATATCAGGTGACATCCATTACTTTTTTTTTTACACAGTTTATCTGGTCCTCACTATGTACTCATTATTGGCGCATTATTTCTAACCATGCTGATCTGCCCTAATTCTCTGTGTGCCTCTCAGCTTCTGAGCGGCTGCAGGCTTGGACAGAAAAGAACGGGGATAGCGCCTATTTCACAAACCCCTTTCGCCCTTTATAATAAATTCACCTTGCCAGTGGTATGGTTTTTAAAGCCCTATATTTACCGGAGGAACTGCACAGGCAGGCAACATCCGTTTCTTAGAGGGCGCGCGGACATAGCAGGCTACTAATTTATTTATCCGAACTAACGGTTCCCCGATGGCCAGGGTTGAACACCTGGCACAGGAGCCGCTAAAGAGTGGCGCATGAATATTTCAGCAATCGGGGACATCTCCAAACTCCCCAGTTTCTTGTACCGCAGAGTGCTCTCTCTCTATCTATCTATCTCTCTCTCTCACCTGTATCTATATTTTCCCTTTCCCTTTTTGCTCTCCGTAGTCTTTAAAGACAGTGTGATATTGTTAATTTATTTTTTGGCAGGCCTTTGTTTTGCCCTGTTTACACGCGTTGTGCGTGCGCATGCTGAAGTTTGTGGAGGGGGGGGGAGTTGTGCAGGGAGAGTGCACGAGGCGCCAGTAAGCGTCACAGCGAGCGAGGCTCACCTCCGCTGACGCACCGCGGCTTTCGGTATTCGCATCCAGCCTAATGAATCACTGCTGCTGTTGGGAATTTTTGATTTAATTGTCGACGTGCTTTCGAAGGCACAGCGTTCCTCCAGATCCGTCTCCCTGGGACAGCTGCCATTCGTGCAAGCTGGGAGGTGAGGAAAGGGGATGATTAAGGAGTGGGTTGGTTGATGTTTGAAATAACAAAATGAATCCCGCTTGTCTCCCTTTGCCCTGGTTCACAAACTGAATGATCGTGACGTGTTGGACACAAACTCGGAAATACACATATTCGTAATGGCGTGCACAAGAGACGAAGTACTCTGGATTAGCACTGTTGTTTGGTAATGCCATTGTGAGGAAGTAGTCTGTGGGGACAGGTGTTTTGGTGTTTTGGGAAATTAAAAGAATGAGATTAGATTGACTGCAAATGGGATCAGAACTCGCAAAAAAAAAAAAATATATATATATATATATATATATATATATATATATATATATATATAAAGCCCACCTTCCTTTTCGTACGGTGAAACTAGGTTTGCAGTTGAATAGCGATCGTGATGCTGCTCTCATGAAGCGGAAATCCCTTCATATGTTCTATGCCATGCATCATGTGTAAAATAATTAGGTCTGGGTCCATCTTGAAATTTGACCACAATTGGATTTTAAAAAGCCAGTATAAAAAACCATTACCTTTCTTCGAGCTTTTGGACCGCAGTAAAGCTGACCTTTTTTACACCCGATTCTAGTTTATAAAATTCAAAGCAGAAACAGAAGGCATCCACACATTTTCCGCCATCTGTCAGTATAAACTTCAGTCCTGACACAACTATGAAATCAGGAGCTCACATGGGAATGTAAATACATTTGAGGGAATATATAGTTCAAATAAACCGCATTATATTAACCGGTATTTATTTATTTATTTCCCAGGAAGGGGGAGCATCGGGGAATCGGCAAATCAATATTTTCTCGGCCTACGTTGCTGAGAGAATATTCCCCTTCTATTAAAAAGAAATATTGCCTTTGGAGGTCAATGCATGGGAGTGATTTTTCTCCCCGGCGTTACGTCGGGGCGGGAGATACTCCCACCTGTTTTGTTTCTATCAAAGAAATTGCTCTGCAGATGGAGCGCCGTACCCGTCCATCACTTTCAGTTCGCTTTGATTTGACACCGGCGCCACTTGCTTCCGTGCGGGCGAATCGAAATGGGATTTTTTTTTTCTGATACACCTGCGGGGAGGAGAGGGCAGTGCAGAGCCGTTACTGGGGCTTGATTCCCTTCCACTTTTATTTATTTATTTATTTATACGTATGTACTTCTTTATTTATTTATTTATTCGTAATAAAATCAGACTGTGCTTCCTGCGCCCCGGCGTATTGATCGCCACGGCTTTGATAAATGACCCGGTTTCTCCAATGTGCTGACTGATACACTATAGCCACTCTCGGAGCTCAATCTCCAGCCCGGAAAAGGAATGGCTCCAGCGCCGGAGTTTAACTTTGATTAACTAATACCTCCTGCACACTGCCGAGCGCCAGCCGCGCGGCGCTGAGATATGACCCGGAGCAGGCACTTTACGGGGCCGCCCTGTCCATAAATTCCACCGGCCGCGTGCGCCTCGCATCGCGCCTGCGCCGCCGTAAGAAACTCCGGGCGCCTCGGGTTCGTATGATACCTTTTCGCCGTCGGCGTTACGCGAGAAAACAAATGCTTTTCTGTTCTTGTTTTTTTATTTTATTTTTTATTTGTGTATTTATTTGTTTGTTTTTATTTTCGTGCTTTCGCATTTGCCACACTACATTTGCAGCAGCAAGCAAGCAAGCGCGTTTTGCAAGCCCCAGCTTGTTTTCAGGTGGTGCCGCTAGCTCTTGCTGTGCGAATAGTGTTAGTGAAATCACCGGAGAGCTGGACGCTATGGAAGCGCACATTTTCGCAGTCGTATTCGTCCTGGGAATTTCAGTGTACCTGACGCACGATCACAATGGAAGCAAAGCTAAGGGACCTCGAGTCAAGGGCCTGTGGAATCTTGCCTTTACTCAAGCGGTAATGACTGTGCCCACACCTCTTCTCTTGTTTCTTATACTCCCACAGTTACTCTTTCGCAGGCTTTTTGGGAATTAGTGTTTTTTTTGTCCCACACATCTGGAGTCTTCAGGTCTGCAAGCATACAAAAAAAAAAACTTTGAGAACATTTTGATTGCAGAAATAAATAGGAAATCACTGCTTCTTGTTTCCTCGCTTTGACGAGTAGCGAACGAAAGATAATTTCCTAATTTTCCTTTTTTGCAGAACACTAGCAGATCTGTGCTCTTGTGCATTTGTGAAACCCCCCTAATGCTAAATTCAGTCTGATTTGGTTTTGTGAAGTGCCCTTAATAATCACCATAGCCCTCTTAGTCCCTTTATCAGAGTCGCACGTGGCTGATTGTTCCCTAAGAGAACTCCTGCAGGCCAGGACCTGCTCTGTGTCCTTTGCAGGGATGTGAGCAATGCCTACCCAGACAGGAAGTCAAGTCCCAGACAGGAAGTCATGGTCTGCAGGGACTGGCGATGGCGGAGCGACTGCTTGATGTGGGAGCTGGTTTCGAGCGACCGTGGACCCTGTTCCTGGAACCCTGCCATCCCTCTCCCTCCCTCAAATCCTGCTGCCTTCCACACGTCCGCGGGACAGCACCGCCCACTCTCTCCGGAGGCCAATTACGGCGCAGTCAGGTAATGAGATGCGGAATGCCGTCAACAAACTCTCCATGCAAGCAGGCCCCAGCCCTACCTCTGGGTGTGTGGGATCCACAGACAGCCAGCCACTGCCGCTAATTGGTTTTTAATTAGCTTTAGAGGCAGCAGCCCCCCCCCCCCCCCCCCGGCCACGCAAGCATTGAGGGCCATTTAGAGCTGTGCTAGGAACTGGTGGGTTGGGGGTGGGGGTGGGGGTGGGGTAGTGGGGCTGTCACTACTCAAATTTCTCATCTCTTCCTAATTCTGTTTTTCACCATCTCTTTATCACCGTGACTGTTTGTCTGTCTCTCTCTCTCTCTCTCTCTCTCAGCCGGCAGCGCCTCTGCCACATCCCTTCTTTTCTTTCTCCTTGCTCTGTGGATTTTCGCTCTGTTTTAATGATGCTCCTGCAGCCAGCCTATTTCTTTCTTTATTTTATTTTATTTTATTTATTTTTTGGTGTTTTGACTCTGACACGGCCGGCGAAATCACACTAAAGCTTCATTATACGGGAGCCCGGCTCCACACCGCATCCTGGCACGACTGTATTTTCCGTGACAGCTCATTATGGTTTCTGTGGTCAGGCAATGATAGCGGCGGCGGCGGCAGCGGAGTGTCACTGTTTGTGTAAAGGCGTTCGCAGCCTGGCTAACGGTGACCCTGCGCGCCCCGGCCCGGATGCCTGCTGCCTGCTCGCACGACACGGAACGCAGCTGCTTTCAGACCGCGCTGGGACTCAATAATGCAGGACAAGGCTCTCAAACAAACCGGCCCATTTCGAGTGCCAAATTATACAAAAATATTCAATTTCACCGTCTGCGATCTTTCTCTTTTTTTATTTTTATTTTTTATAAGCGCGCATTTACTTCACGGTAATATATCTACTCTCTACAGCAACTGGCTACCGTGCTCTGTTTATTGGCAGGGATCACCTGGTCCAGTTATGGCCCTGAGTTGTAGACTGTAGGACTAGTGGCTACGGGAGTACAACAGTGCGGCAATAAAAATGTGTAATTTCAGCTACCTATCAAACGGACCTGCACAGTGGATATGGAAATGCAGCATAAAGAGACGCCAAGCGCAGTGCAGTAGTATTTTGAAAAGCATTATGCTTTCAGCTGCATTGCTATTCAGCATCTTTACCTGGTACGTTGGGTAAAGTGTCTAATATATCTGCCTTTTTTTTTTTTTTTTAGTATTTGTCCACTCTGACAGCGACATGAAACGTTGTTTTCTCAAACTTGGCTGCTGTGATTTGGGTAAAGCGTAAGCCTTTCTTTCCCCTTTCATATTCTTTGCCATAAACAGCATTTTCTTTTGTCAATTTGTACGGAAACTATTTTTGTGTTTGACACAGCAGTGCAGTAAATTGTACAATAAAGGTCTAGTGAAGCAGGTTTCAGTGCAGATGTGCGTCCAGCTGTCTGTATAAATCACAATATGCAGTCAGGCACCTTCAAATGTTACACACAAATGCACGCATACCTGCAGACACACACACACACACACACACACACACACAGAAACACTATATTACCACCTGTCCTGTTCTCTTCCTGTTTATTTCACTGCAGCCAGTGGGCCAGTTACAGAACCTACTTGTTCTCTCATCATTAAAGACAATCACACAAATGTAAAAAATGCACAAAGCACAAATTAGGTGTAAATCTGCAGAGAAGTGTAGTTCCTCATTGGCTCAGATGCGAGAAGGAATCGAGCATATGTTACTGCTGCAGTAAATGACAGCAACGGACTGAAAAGATACCAAGTTACAGCCAAACTCTCACCAGATGTTTCACAAAAACCAAACCAGATCGGTTCCAAAACAGAGCTATCCATGTTTTTTGTTCATGGAACTTGGCCCTGTGTTTCTTCATCTTGCTACCTCTACTCTCAATAGCTTTTTCAAATTTTGAGTCGTGTCAAAGAGTAAAATCTATAAATTCAGGTGTTCAGGTGTCAGGTAGTACTTTCATATTCTGCCCTAGAAAGTAATGAAACATTTTGGATAAGATAACACCGCAAAACCAGCATACCTTAGTGAGATTATTATTAATAAACTGCTGGGTGCCAAGGGTGTTTGGTCTGACTTTTATTATGTTTAATCTTCCTGCCAATTTGGGGGAAAAGATGCCAATTAAATCAGGGGAATGCCAGCTGTGCGAGTGGTGGCACTGTAGCAGATTTAAATTTCCCACTTTGAAATCCTATAACTCTTGACCCATTTCACGTACAGCCGTGAACGTAAGGTGCAGCGTTGGCTGAGCTACTCTGAAAGCGTAGTTGTGCAAACTACCAGATACTTCACACTGAAAGTAGTTAAACCTCAGCAAAGCTACCCTAAAGAGAAATGTACTGTAGCTTGTGAAACTACAGTTAATCAAAAAAAATGTAGTTCAAGCTACTTTGTAAAAAAAATAAATAAATAAATAGTTAGCAAACAATTATCATCATCGTTCTCCAAAGACATGATGTGCATATGAGCAATGCCTTCTTTTTGTACACAGGGAGAACCACTATACAGCTCAGTGGGGAGAACCAGCAATGTTTGGCTATTAAGGGGGAGAGAGAGGAGGTGGTTTTTGGTCAAAGGGGTTTGGAAAAACATATTTTAGGTAGTTGGTAGTTCCTGTTGCTAATTGCACCTCAAAATGGCAAAAAAAGTAATTAACTACTACAACCACTGCACACATTTTTATGTACTTGAACTACCAGCACACTGCTGCAAAGTGTAATTAAGCTACTAGTTTAACTATGTGTAGTTAAACTACTCCCTAACACTGTTAGCTTGTCATACCTCTCTCCTCACAAAGAACAAATTGGGCTCACTGATCCATGAAGTGTGCCATCTCAAATTTTAAACCGTTTTGAATCAAAACAAAAAACAAAAAAAAACCCCTCAAAATCTATCCTCCTGCTAGATGATTTGACCAAATTACAGCAAGCCTTCTATAGCACCATGCATAGATGACTGTGTATAAATGTTACATAATATATCAGCCGTACCATTTCTCCCTCCGGTGTCGTTTAACTCACTGCAAATTTGCGAATGGACTTCGCTGAGAAACTGGTGAGTAGTTAGTTTATTTAGATGCATTACAATAATGTTGGCAGACTTGCAGTTGGAGGCAGTGACACGGAAGCTGGAGCGTTATCTGTTGGCGCGTCAGTAAACAAAGTCCCCAATAAAACGGGGATGAGAGAAATGGGTTCCCAGAGGGCTGTTATATAACGGTTTTCCTCACCAATTACTGTACCTTGACTTAATTAGTTAGGCAGCTGTATACACCGAGGCCTGTTTACTTGTAGATTAGACCTCAGCAAAATGTCACACTGGGACGCGTTCGCCGTCTTCGGCTGTCATTCACGAGATCGCGCGGAAATAGAGTTAAAAATGTCAGCATCTTGAAATTTATTGGACTCATTAAGTAAGGAGCAGATGTGGCCCACCCCTGCGATGAAAGAGAAATCGAGCGGGTCCGAACCGCTGAATTCTGTGCAGAGCAGCAACAAACGTTGCCGCGCTTTCCGTGTCTGTCCTCCATAGTCTCGGGTTGGAGTGCAGTACGGGAAATAACGTTTGGGAGGACGTGGCGTCTCTTTTAAGAAGTGGCCACACCAAGCGCAACCCGTGGGTTATTGTCGCGAGCTTCACACTCATGCGGGCAAAAAAAACACATCCTTCTTTTCAAACGAAAAGGTGTTGCTGTGGCTTCCACAGCGGGAACGCAAGCGAGCCTGTGTGGTAGCAGGCTGAAAAACATCTTCTGAAATATCCACGGTGACGCTCTGTTGTAGACACTCTGCTGCACACACTCGGAGTGTATTCAATAGGTGAGCGTTTGGAGTTCCTGTGTAAGTCGCGCAGCTCGGGGTTCGATTAGTTGTCCTAGTTCTCCCTTTGAAGTGAGGTGCCAGAAGAGAGGGTTCAGTTTTGGGGTCGGTCTGAAGTCGTGATGCTACGATGGACTACAGCACTACGTAAATAAATAATCGTTATTGTTTCTCAAAAGACTAAATCGGTGTATTTTGACGCTTATTTTCTGTTTCTGGTTTCAATTAGTGTCGAGTGCACACAAGCAGAGCTAGAGCTAGGATTTTGTTGGGCCTAAACAAGAATGAAGCAGGGAGGAGCCAATCGCAGACTGGGGGGGGGTGGGGGGTTGGGGGTCGGGGCATTGGGTTAACTGATTGCGGGCTGGGGAATTGGCGTACGCAAGAACAACGGCATTGAAAAAGCTATTCACACCCTGAGAATACCGCACAATTATATTACAGGCATTTGGCAGACGCTCTTATCCAGAGCGACGTGCAAACAAAGTGTATAACCATAACCAGGAACAAGTATGACGAAACCCCTAGAGAGAAGTACCGGTCCAAGTGCTGGGAACAACCGCATAGTTCAGCTTGGACCCTGCAGGTTAAACTGATTAACACTAACACAAACGAGAACAGCAACAACGCAGTCTATGGAAAAATACAAGCAGTAGTTTAGTAGTAGACAGGTGCATTAACTAAGTCACCTACGAAACAGCTACCAAGTTACAACAGACAATTAAAATGTCTTTAAGAAAAAAATAATAATGCATTTTAACCTGTTTTAATTGTGTGGCCCATGGATGGCTGTGGCCCCAGAGGACCGCGTGGAGCGTTGAGGCCAGCGGCCGGCTCTGCACGTGACTGAATCTCCCGCCACTGCGCCGCTTCCCGCTCTTTTTTTGCGTACGCTGTTAATTGGCCTCGTCTCCCGGCGCCCTGTTATATCCCCTAGGTCAGCGAACCTGATAGACTGATTTGCCGATAAGTCATCGACCGCAAAAAAAAAAAAAAGCCGGGATGATCCTGGAGAACCCTCATTGCACTCCGAGGCCACAGCTCTCATTCGCTGATGGGTCGAAGCTCAGATGGCCCTTTCGAACCCCAGCTGACCTACGACGAGGAACGGCGGCAACACAAGGGCCAACGACCTTTTAACCCCTTTACCGGGAGAGCGGCTGAAGAGGACGCGCGCGGGTTAGCGTCCTACCCCATCCTTGGGTTACGCGTCACAGGAAGCCACTACGCCTGCGAAAAGCTTCCATCACATTAAGGCTCAAATTAAGAAATTAGCGAGCGCAAATGATCTAGGGAAGCCGTATCAATTTCCACCGAGCGGGTTCCGGTGGGAATTCATCTCCGCCTCCCGAAAATAAATCTGCGCTCGGCGCTGTGGTGTTATGCCCACGCTGGCCGTTTCGGAGGCTGAAGACGGCCCACAATCCCTAGCAGGGCCTGGTGAAGGCGTGCCGGCAGTACCGCTGAATGACTTCCTCTCTCTCTCTCTCTCTCTCTGACGTGGGGGTCAGGTTGACTGGGGAAAAGATGGGCTTGAGGGTGCGGTGGGCTGGTGGATGGGGGGGGGAGGGGGCGTTGGGGGGGAGGGGATGTCAGAGCAAATTTATCCCTGGCGCTTAATGGAGCCCCTGGACACCAGAAATAAATTGGCTTGAACCCCCCACATTACAGGCATGACATCCCCGTGTCGCACCGGGGCAAGTCTGTCGCCATGACCGGAATGAAATCCCTCCACCCTGACGGTGGAGAGAGTGAGTGGGATGGGGGGAGGGGGGGCCTCGGTGCGGTAATGGGGATTCACAACATTATGTCCTTCAGTATAAATCAATTAAGGTGGCCCCTTTCGCGAGCGACCCCAAGCCCTTTGGAGTTTTAGCGTACGATTCGCCGCTACGCTGTCTCCCCTGCTAACAGTATGTGAAGAATTTGCACAGGGGGACGGTAAAGTTGCATCTGTTTGTTTCTCTCTCAGGACTCTTCTCTGGCTTGTTCACGCTGTTGGCTGTTGGGATCTCCCGTGGACCCTCTACGAGGCGGATTCAAAAACTACGATAACTGGCTGGGTCGATTTTTTTGGGAAATTGAATCTCCCGTCTGCCTCTGTGCCCTGATTAAGGTCATTGGGTCTGTGGTCTTCTGGTAAGTCCAGCTCAGTTTTCTACCCAGAGAAAGTCCTTTCCACTCTAATGGCGGCTGGGTGGCTATGACGTCATGTTATTGCAGCATTCGCGCGACTGGATTTGATTGCTCACAGAGAGAAGGGGTTTGCTAATGGGTCTGCGGACTGGCTCTTGCACTCTCCTAAACGGGGGTGAAAATAGAATAGACTGGAACATGTCCTAAATACACAATTATGAAGCACCCCCCCGCCCCCGCCCCCCCTACACATGCACACACACACACACACTCACAAAATGCACGCAAACCAACAAACACACTTTCTAAATGCCTCGTGAGTCAACACTCTCTTCAGAGGACAGAATCTAATCAAAAATAAGGGTGAAGAAAGGATTAAGAAGGATAAAGATGTCTTCAGAAGGGCTGCCAGTGTTGCTAAGTGAATAAATTCATTAGTTTTGAGTTGGAGTGCTGCAAGTCTGCAATAAGGCAGATTTTTAAATTTATTTTTATTTTTTAAATACAGAGAGAGAATTTCGAACAGACCTGGGAATGACTCTACCCCCGATGTGCGTATGTCCCATTAATGAATGCATGTGTAAAAAAAGCAAAGCTCTTCTGACTGTAACACACAAACTGTATGGTTTAGCTTATCTGCACAGCACACGCACACATTCTCAGTCAAGTCAACATAACAGGAGTCAGCACTAACATTACATTACAGGCATTTAGCAGACACTCTTATCCAGAGCGACTTACACAACTTTTTATTTTTATTTATTTTTTTACATTGCATCCATTTATACAGCTGGCTATATACTGAAGCAATGCACGTTACGTACCTTCCTCAAGGGGAATTAAACCTGCAACCTACTGTTTTTTATCATATATATCATACTCATTTTTACTCTCTCACATTGATGGACTTTTATGTATTATGCTGTTTTATGTAGTGTATTTGCTGTTTTGTGGTTGTCATTTGTATACCTGCCCAGGGACAAACAGATGTAAATTAGCTGCTAGCTAACTCAATTGGTGCAATTACCTTTTAATTGTGCACTGTCCCTGTAAAAATAAACAATAAAATAATAAATAAATAATAATAACCTTTAGGTTGCGAGACCAGCTCCTTGCCCATTATATTATACTGCTACTCCAAATCAAGCACAGTTTTAATCAATATAGTGATCTGTGGGAATATCCAGTGGCCGTGATGCCACTTCTGTGTGTCCTTGTTGGGTTGTTATTCAACATATATTCTTTATGAGGAAGTGAGCCTCACAGTGGCCTCAGGAAAGAGCGATATGCCAGGGGGAGGATGACTGGCTATCCCACGGTGCATGCGCACCATAGACCGTAGAAGAATATGGACAAAGTCACTGTGATGCCGCCAATTAACTCTCAATGGGCTTAGTGAAGAGGGTTTTGAAGCTTGGGAAATGTAGTTCATGGGCGCCCCCATATTGTACAAATTGGAGCCATTGGACTGCGCAGTAGGGATTTTGAAGTTGGTCGTACACTAAGTGCTTGAGATACAGTGACTCGGTAGTAATGCAAACTGTGCCTGATTCGTGCACATAATATTATCGGCTTGTCCAAATAGCACAACAACTTAACAAATCGGCATATGTGGAGGCTAATTAGACAAAGAAAAAACACCTACTGCGACTACTTTTTCTTGTGGAAGAAAATTATTGACTTTGTGTTTTGACCGTATTGTTGCCGTTGACTTACATTAAAATGGATGGCTGAAATGCCTATACTGGAGCCAACCACAGTGGCGCTAGTGAGCAGTGTCTCTCAACAAGACGAGGAAGCGAGCTTCAAAAACACAGCCCGGTTTTGGCCACTTGGTGCGCACTCTCACTCACTCACACACATTAGGTTTGCACTGATGGAGATATCACTTTCTGACAGTTCAAACGTGGCTCTAGATCTTTCCCTCCTTGAGCAATATGAACGCTTTGATAAGTGGCTTCAAATTTTTTTTTTTAAAGAGGTGTGATGTATGAGTATTCTGTAGATAAGTGAGTCTGTCCGAGGGCAGGTGGCACCTGGAGCGACTGAGCTTCGAGCATCTTAAAATTCAACGGCAGAGAACGTTTTGATGTGAAAATAAGCTCGCGCTCGTCTGTGAAATGAGCTGCCCATTTCGGAATTCCAGGCAAATTCGGTCCATTGAGAAACCCGGGAATCCCAGATAACGAGGACTGAGGGTTCCGGAAAAGCGGAATAACACGCTCTCAGAAAACGGGGGAAAAAAAACGTATTAAAATGTGCCTGAAAAGGTACAAACGCTTTTCACCGTGGTGGTACCCTATCACTACCTAAAATTGTACCACTAGCCAGAAATACATAATTCATTCGCACCTATTTTTACCTGTAAAAGATATAAGTAGCAAAGTAGTGTCCAAATAGAACATTATTGCACTTTCAGAGTACATTTGGGAAATCTGTTCTGTAAAGAACAAAAATGTACCTCCACTGCATCTTTACTTCTGAGAGAGCATCCATATACCAATATAGTAAATATCTGTTGGTATTGCATTATTATGCTGTGGCTGCATTCTAACGTGATGCCGGAGAATGAACACGTACCCCGTGTTTAGGCTACTGATGATGTCATTCAGCTCTGCCGATAACTTCCGATGTTCCTCTTCAAAGAAGAGGACGTTGAGGAAATGGCTGGTCCAGGCCGACAGACAACGGAACAGAAAAGATCTTCAGATCTAGGCCTACTTCTCGGCGTTAGGTGGGACGGCACAAAAACAGATATGTGTCTCGCGTGTCATAAAATTGGATTTCAGTCTCCTGAAATGACCATCGTGAACACTGCCTTGGTTTCCCCCTGCTGAGCGTTTAAATTTAGCCCATTGTTTCAAAGTCGGCATGGCAACCGCTGACAGGGCTTAATATAACAACTGCTTTTAATGGAAATTGCATTTGTTTTGCGCCCTTTCTCTTTCACGGGGTGTAATCAAGCATACAAAAATGCCATAAATCCAATTTCTACTTTACAGGGAGCAGCAGCGCGTTCATTCATGTTTTTTTTTTTTTTTTTTACTTTTTTCGGTGCATGAAACCTTCCAGGACTTGTTCCCGATTAGTTTAATTTACCCCCAGGGACGTGTTACAAAAGTCGTTTATTCTTACAAAGGGGTTCCACCCCCCCCGTTGAACGGTAACCTGCTGTACCTCCGTGCAGTATGCGTTGTTTCTCAAAGAAGCCAGAACCAAGTCCCCGGCTGCTAAACTTCTGCTCAGTTTTCCAAATTATTATTTTTTTTTTTGCGAAGGAGAGGGAAATCATTGCCGGAATGGTTCTAAAATGAGGGAGAAGCTGCGTTGTGTCCGGTCTGCAGCGAATAATTAAAAACTGCGCTATATAAAGCTGATACCCCCCCATCTCTCTGTTCTGCAGGTGCTTTTACGTCACGACTTTAAAATTTAGGACAAGAGCCTCTCGCTGAAACCCAGGAGTTGAATAAGACGTTTCCACCATTAGCCCCCCTGACCCTTTTGAGTAATGCGCCCGTACATCTGTTCGATGTGCAGTGCAACATATAATCATTTTACACGTGTGTATATATATATTTTACAAGGCGTAAAATCAGCTGAGGCCAGCATGTTTAAGGCTCCTCCCCATCGATCTCGTTCCGTTCCGCTACCGTCGCCTGTCTGCCCAGCCCATTCCCGTGGACGCTGGAATACCCATGAACCTTTGGTCCGTCCTGGGGGAGTGGGCGGGGGGGGGGGTGCGGTGACGATGCCCGGATGCCCTCCATGGCAGATATTGTTGTGTCCGGAACTCCCCGGGGCCAATTCATCATGCTTTCACCCACCCCCACCCCCCACCCCCCACCCCCCAAATTTCCCTCCCATTTCTCAGCACCCGTTCATAATGAGCGCGGTGAAGAGTATCTTACCAGGCCCAAATGGCTCACTTCCTGCCCCTGCTTATGCTTACACGTGTATACGCTTAACTTTTAAACGCAGGTCCTCCGGATAATTACCGATGACATTAAAATGATTTATTGCTTGTGCGGAGGATTGTATACACAGGAAACTGGGCCTTTTGTTCCCCCTCTCCACATTAACAGGCATTGTGGATCTTTTATTTTTTTTTTACAAACACACGTGCTTGTTTCCCAATGGAAGTTCATGTAAATAAACTGGTTTTTTTCTTGCATGCTTCAGATACTGTGATAAAACAAACCATTTCTTCAAGGATTTGTGTTTTTTTTTGTTTGTTTTTTTTTTTCTTCTCACATCGTCAGACCAGTAATGGAATCGAAGGTTGAAAATAACACCAGCCCGGTGCGACCCGAATGTCCTCGCGGGCACCGGCCCCTCGACTTGCAGGTGCCATCTGAAGATGAAAGCAATTTGCTGCGGCAGGGACTTGTGCTGGGGATCTGAATGGGAGGCTCTCTGATGGATGCTTTCTTCCAGGGCACCCCTGGGTGTAGTAACGGCTACGTTTCGGGGTGTGAAAACCGTAGACGCCGATTTTCCAGAGCGGGCTCGGCACATAGACGGCGTGAGGAACAGAGAGAGTAGCACGGGGGCTGCAGTGAGAGCCAAGAGGGGTCACTTTTTTTTTTTTTTTTTTAACGAAAAAAGACAGTGGACTGGTCCTGGCAACAAGAGCCAAAATTCAGCCTTGCGCTGGACGGAGCATTTAAGGGGTTCTTTGCCAACTCCGGGCATTCATTTATCTTCAAGGTGATGGCGGGGGTGGGGGGTGGTGGGCGGGGGTGGGGGGGTTGGTTGAGAGGGTTTTTTTCGGGTGTTTTTCTGCAGCCTTAAGGACGAGACGTCTGGATCCTTGAGCCCGTCCTCCTCTGCATGCAGGGCCCGGTTCTGTACGGCCTGTTGTGTCAGCGTGCCCCATCCCAGACACTAATCATTTCTGTCTGGGACGAGGAGCACACCAAACACCTGAGATCTACTCTGCTTTTGTACTGTGAAAGGAGGAGAGATGGGGAGACAGAGTGTGTGTGTGTGTGTGTGTGTGTGTGTGTGTGTGTGTGCGTGGGTGTGTGCGCGTGTGCGTGTGTGTGTGCGTGTGAAAGGAAAAGAAAGGGGGAGAGATTGAGAGAGAGAGGGAGGGAGAGAGATGACTAGACATGGAGATAGAATCAGATGGAGAGGGAGAGAGAGATGGGGTGAGGGTGCTTGTGTGTGTGAGTGTGCGTGAGAGAGAGAGAGAGTGTGTGTGTGTGTGTGTGTGTGAGAGAGAGCGAGAGAGAGAAATACCTATGGCCACATAGGTAGTCCTTTTAGCATTTGACTGAAAGTCAGCTGACCCCGTCAGAGGTAGCTCACTCCGATTGGCCGAAGAAAAGGATGCTGCTACCTTGCACCAGGAAACGGAAGATCTGTCAGCCCTCAAGTGTCATTGAAGATTTATATAAGGTAAAGATTTGACCACGCCTATAGCTCAGAAAATGGCGCATGACTGACAGCGGTGTTGCGGATAAGGCGGCGTTACAGATAATTAACTGCCTTGTAATAACTAACCTTTCTTTGTAACCTGAAGGTCACAGGTTCAATCCCTGGGTTTGGACACTGCCGTTGTACGCTTGTGCAAGGTGCTTAACTGCTTCTGTGTATATCCAGCTGTATAAATGAATGTTATGTAAATGATATGTAAAAAAAAAAAGAAAAGTTGTGTAAGTCGCTCTGGTAAAAGCCTGCATCGTGAGAGACAACAATGTTACGGAAAAGACATAATAGTGTCACAGAAAAGACACCTGCCCTCCAATCAGAAAGCCTGCATTTCTGTATCACATCTAAAAACAGAATTACTGGGAGAAGATAGGGACTTGGTTAGAATTTGGAGTTAGTTGGAATTGGTAAGTGGGGCCAGTCAGTGTCCTCCAAAATGAGAAAAGAGAGAGAATGACAGAGAAAGAGAGTAAGTTGAGCAAAGTGAAATTGAGAGAGACATTCTGTGGTTCAGAAAACCCTGTTTGCTGAGCTGCAGCCATTTATCTGCCCGAGTAAGAGGCTCTTAGCAGGGTGGCAGAACTATGAGCAGGGGTGAGCAGGGGCGAAGCCACTCTCTCCTCCCCCATGAGTGAGAGAGGACATTGCAGCTACGCCTCCAACCCCCCCCCCCCCCATCCCCCGCCCGCCCGCCCTCTCTAAAATAGAGTAGTGAATGTGAGCAGAACATTGAGATGGATGTACTGTAGGTCACCTTTAACTTGACTCTGTTTGACTGATCTCAGGCCAGTTGTAGGAGCGATGGGCGGCAGTGTAGTATAATGGGTAAGGAGTTGGTCTTGTAACCTGAAG
The DNA here is from genome assembly GCF_018555375.3 of Anguilla rostrata. Taxonomy (NCBI): domain Eukaryota; kingdom Metazoa; phylum Chordata; class Actinopteri; order Anguilliformes; family Anguillidae; genus Anguilla; species Anguilla rostrata. The sequence goes on along the minus strand of NC_057945.1, from coordinate 36,941,943 downwards.
GTCACAGGTTCGATTCCCAGGTAGGGAACTGCCGTTGTACCCTTGGGCAAGGTACTTAACCTGCATTGCTTCAGTATATATATCCAGCCGTATAAATGGATGCAATGTAGTAGTATATCCAGCTGTATAAATGAAATCAGTGTAATCTGGATAAGAGCGTCTGCTAAGTGCCTGTGATGTAAAAAATAATGAAGCTCCTTGTTATTTCCTTCAGCCTCTCTGAGGCCAGTGTGCTGTGTCTTTGTCCATAGCTCCCCACTGAGGAACAAGTGTTTAACATTCCCCCAGCACTAACAAGCCTGCGCACGCTTGCTTTTTTTTGGGGGGGGGGGGGTGGGGGTGGGGGTGTGACCCCGGTATCTTTTATTCAGCCGCTGGTGCGGGCCGCAGCCGTCGCGGTGCGCTCAGAACTCGGTCCCGGTGCCCGGGTTTTCCCCGCGACGTGTCATCACGCTTCGCCCCGGACTCTGTTATTTGGGCCGGACCCCCGGTGGGGTCCAGGCAAACAGGGAAACGGAGGTGCGCCGTGATTTAAGGAGCGCGACCCCAAAACCCCGCGGAGAGCCGCGGCTCTAACGCCAGGGGAGCACCGGCGGGGGGGTTCTCAGGCAGCGGGAGAAACGCTTCTGCCCTGCCTCGGCTGTTCGGTTTGAGCGCCATGGCAACCGCTCTCTTTGACTGGGCTTCACCTGAACGGGCGCAAAAAAAATTTCACGGGCGCTGTTTCCGAAAAACGCACAAGGGTATAATCAACCGAGTCTTCTTCTTAACCGTCGTGCCGTTTTAAACACACATTAATTTTCTTTTTTTTTTAAAAAAAAAATGAACCCGTTTGTTTTTTTTTTTTTTATAAATATATATATATATATTTTTTAAAGAAATGCTTCTGCGAGTCACAGCAAAGTGGCGGAGCCGCCATGATTGGGTTTTTCTTTGCTAATGAGGCGTGGCGCTCCAATAAAGCTCCCTCTCCCTCTCTCCTCCCAGCGATGTCTCCCGCCCGCACCCCCCCCTTCCCCCCCCGTATCAGACCACATTATATATTCATAGCTGCCTCCCACATTTAGCCTGCCTATTAAATATTTGCCGTGAAGCCCTTTAATCAGAAATGTTTACATTTAATGTGAGTTTTTCTAGAGAGCTTCGTAAGGAGGGAGAAGGAGGGAGGGAGGGAGAGAGAGGGTGGCGAGAAAAAAGGGGGCAATTTAAATGCAAAAATCACTGATATTTACAAAAGTAGTTAGAGCCGGTGTGCATAAACTGGGCAAATTTTAAAAGGGTTATAGCGAATGTGCCGGGGGGGGGGGGGGGGGCAGGCGAACCAGAGGCGAGGTGCGAAGGGTGTCGTAGCATTGGGCTGTGAACGCAGCGTGTGGGGGGGAAGAGGTAGCGGCGCTCCAAAAAAAAAAGAAGAGCGTTGTGATGGCGATGATACTTTGGAGTTGGGATCAAAGACGATCGCGGTTCTGACGGAACGTGAGATACAGTCACACAGAAGATCTGGCGAAAGACACCTTCGGCTTAAAAAAAAAAAACACGCTTTCAGAGAAAATTAATGAACACATCTATCAACGCCACATACTGCGTTTATCAACTGTGAAGATATGAGGACTATCTCACGTAGGCTAATTACACGTAATTATTAGTCATTAGTGAGTGTCGGGAGTTTTGGCAGGTGATTTTACTGGGGATTGGTCTAATCTAATGAATCCAATCTCCTAAAGCGCTGGAACTGATGGATGCTGTTGAAGTTAATGCGTTGTCTGGATGTAGACTAGCCATATTATTACTGCATTGCCCAAAAGAGGCTACCAGGAAGCTACAATGTGTTTTGGTCTCTGTCAAGACCCAAATTAGTCATGTGTAGAAAACATTGCTGTCCAGGGTATAAACATTAAGTCTTCTTTAAAAAAAATAAAAAAATTAATAATGGTTTATATAAGGACGTATTTGTATTACTAATTTTATCTGGCAGAGATAAACATTTGTCGAAGCATCTTTGACCATAATTGAGTAATAAATTGAAACAACATGTCATCACAAAACTGAAATTTATGGAATAATATCACAAAGGAATTGAGGGAGGGGAGGGGGGCAACGTTATTCTTTCTGAAATATTTTACCTAAAATTTAACGACAAAGCACTTTGAGACTGGATTGAACGATCTCTGAATTTCCCCTCCCTTGCTGAATTCCACCCCAGCTGAGACTGATTGACACTCGAAACCTGATTTGCCCCCCTGGGCAGTGCGCCTACTCTGTAGTAAATGAATTAAATGGGCAGTTTGCCCACAGTGGAAAAGTCTGTGGTGAAGTTGACTTGCGGCATGCGGGTTATAAATGAGCCTACAGTAGTCTCCCCTGATTAAAAACAAGGCCCACTTCCCTCTTTCCGTTCTACTGTGAATCTGAAGCTGTGATGTCATCCTTGCACCACGTGATTTTTTTCACCTCTTGGCTCACAGCCGGCTGACAATAGCAAAATAATAATAATCGCAATATATTTTGTTTATATACTGTAGCGCTTGTCAAAGTTCACAAAGATGCATTACAACATAATTGCATGAAACTGCATACATGCATTCAACAAAACAGGGAAAAAGCCAACAAAAAAAGACAGGTAGCAATCCAAACAAAACAGCAAAAAGTGCATAGCAATAAAATGAAGCAAGTGTGAGCAGAGCAAAATGAGGACAACATCCAGACAACAGGTTGCGTTAGTAAAATGTACGGTGTTGGAGAAAAATGGCTATTGTTAGACTGCTGTGTGCTCTGGTGAAGATGTAGTCATGCAGTCTTCTGATACAAATGTACAGTATATCCCAGTCAGGTTCAAGGAAAAGGGGGAAGGAAGGATGTATTGGATCTTTTTTGACAGGCATCTGAAAATGTCACACACACTGGCGAGTTCAGCCAGCGATGGCACTGTTTGTTTAAAAACAATTTGATTGTGGTGGCGGATACCAGACATCCCCTATACGCACACACACGCGCGCACACACGAGCCACACAAGCTGTTGCGGGCAAGGCTGCCGCCGCCGCCGCCGCTCGGCATGATGGGATATCTCTATCGAGCGTGTCTCTCTCTGGCCCGTTTGTCTCAGCCGTGTCACGGATCAGCCACTCTGTCTAGATCAGTGTCTCCATCACTCGCCCCCCCCCTACCCCCCCACACCCCCCCCACACCCCCCCCCCCCCACCCCCACCAGTGGTCCAGTCCACCAGGCAGCCATCTCCTCAGTCTCTGTGATGCCGTTTATCTGTCATCGCAGCAGCCCCTCAGGCTGATCCCTCTCTCCAGCAGTCCCTCAGGCTGATCCCTCTCTCCAGCAGCCCCTCGGGCTGATCCCTCTCTCCAGCAGCCCCTCTGGCTGATCCCTCTCTCCAGCAGCCCCTCTGGCTGATCCCTCTCTCCAGCAGCCCCTCTGGCTGATCCCTCTCTCCAGCAGCCCCTCGGGCTGATCCCTCTCTCCAGCAGCCCCTCGGGCTGATCCCTCTCTCCAGCAGCCCCTCGGGCTGATCCCTCTCTCCAGCAGCCCCGTCCAGTCCTCATGGCGCTCATTTTGTTTTTCACGTTTGCCGTTTTTTTCGCCGTTTAGCAGACGCTCGCGCACATTACGTTCTTTCGCACGCAGTCCCGGTTTATACAGCCGGATATGTTTCACGGAAGCAATTCAGGTTAAGTACCCTTTCGCTCGAGGGTACAGCGGCAGTGCCCTCCCCGTCTGCGTTACGAGCTCAGTCCTCCAGCCGTTATGCTAAACGGCTGCTGTCTATTCTTTCGGACTGAAGAAGAATCAGATGAAGAAGAAGAAGGATCCCTGCATACCGCATGTGACCAATTCGCATAACATTTATGATGTTATGACCCGAGTTGACTCAATCACATTCTCTCAGCTGTTCCTGACCTCAAAACCAGGAGGAAGTTGTTCAGATATTTCTTTTGAACGATTCGCACATTTAGCGTTTCGCTTTAGCCTGATTTCTATGGTACGTAACGGCCGCCGTTTGATAAAATAGCCCAGACCCTCCAATGAGGGAGGTGCTGTAATGGACGGGAAAGTTCTTCGACGGAAAGTCGACTAAAAAAATAAATCGAAAGGTGGTGTGCCGAGCGTCTCAGGCAGGGTTGCTACTGTAGTGCTTTTTCGCTAAAATATCCGTGATAAATGTGTGGTGGGGAGCCAGGTAATTTGCCCTGGGTGCCTGCTGAGCAGATGCATAATGCAAATTCACTGTTCTCGTATTCAAAAGGAGCTTTGCTGGCACTAAGCATTATCAGGCGCCCGCAAGAAGAGTGAAATGAAACAATGGCGATGCTTTTTTTTCCTTCTTTTTCTTTCTGCGCTCCATCATCAACTAAGACCGTCTGTAATTGTGATGCATAAACCGATAAAATGCTAAAATGGATGTCGGGAAGAAGAGCTTTGGTGTACATTAGGTTGCTGCAGCCCTAGACTGTGATACCAAAAGTATCATTTTATGGTTACCATGCTTGGATTTTTTTGTTCTTTTTTTTTTTTTTTGCATGCGTGGGTGATTCTGCTCTGGCTTCACTATAAAATGGTGGGATTGAAAAATCCAAGCCGACTCATAATTGGAATAGTTTTAAAATTCTAACCCTTTCTCTCTGCCTCAGGAGTAGTTTGAAAGTTTTCGGTTGGCACTGGATTTTATTTACAAAGATGGGGGTTGGGGAAGCTGCTTGAATATACAGTATATATGGATAAACAAAGCAGACGTTAACCCAAACCGTTAAAAGACACATTTCTTGCTGTACAAATTGACAGCGAGTATGAAAGATATGTCAGCCATCTTGGACAAGGGCATCTGCTATGCACATAAATAACTAAAATACGGCTGTCCGAGTAACCCCCACACCCCCCCGCCCCCCCGGCTCCCTTCTGTGCTGTCCTTCAGCTGAAGAACTCTGTGTGGAAGATCGTAAAAGGTCAGCTTTTATCGTGGGATGTTAACATTAAAGAGGGAACGGGAGGCACCACACAACACATTATTGACTCATCACCCAACCATGCTGCCCCCCCCCCCCACACGTCCTTACTGCTCTGTGGGGAAAGGAGGGGGGGGGACCCCACCCTCACACCCTCACACACTCAGAAATGTGTGTGGGCCTTGGGGACTATGTTGACCGATGGACGTTAACAACGATTCCAAATGCGAGAAAATTTACCTTGAACCAGTAAAAAAAAAAAAAAAAAAAAAAAAAAAAGAAATACTTATAATAAATAATTGTAGATAATAGAGCCATAAAAAAATACTTATGACTGAGAACAAAAGAGCCCAATAGTTCACATTGCCGGATACATTTTTTGGGTTCTGATGATGTAAACGTATCAGCCATTGTAAACCGCAATACATAGGCTGAGGATGGTCTGTATTTTTCCTGAACCTTCAGCTATAACCACTACATGCACTGCATTGCCCTGAAATAAACAAATTCCTCTTTTGCCGAGGAAAGTGCAGCTTAGGAAGTAATTAAGAAGTGAATTCGGCGCTGAGGTAAACTTTCTTTGCCCTACTCTCAGCCGTTTAGTCTCTCAATAAGGTTTAGACAACATATCCGTGACTGCCCAGTTTTCCCTAAATGTGTAGTCTCATAATTAAATCTCTGCTGTCTTTACCGTGAACAGAACAACTATTCAAAACATTAATTAAATGAAAGAGGAAGAGAGAGCAAACCCAGACTCGCAGAAAGAGTCGAAAGGGGAAATCCAATTTCCTTACAATGTGGTGACGTTGTTCAGAAAATGAAATAATTGCCTTAACTGAAGTCAGCTTGGCATTTATGAAACGGTGCTGGTTTATTCCTCTAAACCGAACCCGTTTCGGGACCTGGGTGCATTAAATGCCACTGTGTCTCACAGATTTTGTAGTCACATAAACGCATTATGCCCTCACTGAGACGCACTCCAGAAATCCAGGGAGGATGCGCCCGATCCTCCTGGTTTTCATTGGCTGCTGTGAAGCACCATAGATGTCTCATATCTAGTGTTCTGGGAAGCTTTGAGCTCTTTTTCACTGTGAATATTCTCTCGCCTGCATTCAATGATCATCGTTTACTTTTGTTGAATTTAACCTGTAAACATTTTTCTCACATTTTTTTTATTTAAAGTTATGTTTTGCTATGTTTTAATGGAAATATTTCTCACTGCCAATTCAAAATGGACCCTGTGAATGTGCAGTGTTAGTCTGAAGGGCAACAGCTCTTTCTATTGTGCTACATCTCTAGCATAAAATTTTTTTTTTATAAATCTGTGTGTGTGTGTGCGTGTGTGTGCGCCCTAAGGAATATATATTTTATATTTTTTATATGTATTTTTCAAAAACATCTGAGTGCAAACCTAAACTTTAGCGAAGATTATGCCAGATGGGACTGGAAAGGATTGTGGAATCTGGATCAGAGCCAGTTTGTGCATGGGTGTGCTCGACACTGGCTGTGGCATGCTGTTTGTTGGGTGTCATTTTTTATTGGTGCCCCCCCAATCTTAATCCCTCACTGCCCCCCTTCCAGAATGCGATCGGTATCTTCGCCCGGTCAAAATGAAAATTTCTCCGGTGCACCCGTGATTGCCACCCATGATTGCCACTCTGCCCTGCTGGCAGTACAGAATAATGGCTCTGTATGTGAGCTCCAAGGTTGTATGTACGTTAGATTTCCAGAGCGCATAGCGTTTCTCGTGTGAAGGGATCGTATGAATGACACGGATGAAGAGACAGGGCGCGCATATTATCCGTATCAAATTTACCGGCCGTGAATAAATAACAATAAAAAGGATTCCAACCGCACGAGGATTCCTGCTACAAAATTAATCCGCCATTGATCGTGGCAGTAAAGACGAGTCTGTCATCTCCGTCTCAGGGTGATGCAGGCTTCTCGCAGTTTACTGTGGCAGCTTTTTTAAAGACTCCGGGGCATCATGAATATGTATGACATCACCCTGGGGTTTTTCTGAAGTCCCCCCCCCCCCCATGTGGTACTGAGAATGGCAGGATGAGAGTGATGTCACAGGACACAATTTGCCCAGTGAGGAACGTTTGTCCAGACTGGAGCACATCCACCATGTGGAAGAAGCGCCACTTTTTTTTGTCCTGAAGGCACTGCCAGTAGCTAAAGCATAGCGCCTTATGTCCTGTTACCGTACTTCAGCTTTCCGCTAGAATATGCAGCGGAAAAAGGCGAAAGAAATGTGCACAGTGCCCCTACAGTTCACTTACTGCAAGCGCTGTTTATTATGGTAACACATTACAGGGAAACATGCATTATTGCGTAGGCTCATTTCTCCATCTTTTTACCCTGTTAAGGTGTAAGATTACAATGTGATTGATTGAAGTGTTCTTGACTGAACAGTCCTAATGCTGATGTCGCAATCACTGACTAGTGATTAAGAGCGATGGAGTTCTAGAACACCGACTTAGAATTTTGAAAGATCGTTCCACAAAAACCTCCTCTTCTCAGGGATAAAAATGGAATAGCACATATGCGCCTGGAAAATCTGTGCAATAACCGCTTAAATATGAAGAGGTGGAAACTATTAATAGACTAGACTAATTAAGCATCTACCACAGTCAAAATGACAACTGCACCAGTTTCCACAGCCCAGCTAAATGTGTGGATGTCACGTTTTGGCAATAGTCCACACTTTGGCAGTTTTCTACCATAGATTAGGATCTCAACAAAACATTTTAAATGTTAAAAAATATGTTTCAACATTTTACAATATTTTAAATGTAGAAAAGCCAACTTTCGCACCTGTTACGTGGGTAGTTACTAATTTATACAGTACATTGAGGGTGAGGATACGTTGATATTAAAAGGCGTATGAATTTCTAGCAAATTACATGAGCAAATGCGCATGTGGATCTGGTAATGATGTAATCGCACTGTGCGTTCACTGTGGCGGTGGCTGTCAGGTAGCCTAACCACACGTCACACGCACGCATGTTATCTCAAATACATAGCAGCGTTCTCTCTGTCCCTGTGAGCTCTGCGAGTGCGGTCTCCCACAAGATCGGACTTCTCAAGAACGCTGGAGTCCGGAGTTCGGCTTCTTGGTATTGAGAAGCACCTCGTATTTTTCTTCTTTTTTTTCGGCTGTTATGTTCACCGTTTCACTGAACTGCTGCGGGATTGTTTTAACTCGATAGACCATCGACTCGTGGACTGACAAGCGACCGCTCTTCTACTTTGTTTAGAGAGCAGGGACTCCCTCACGGTTAACGTTCCTTGGGAATTACCAAGCGCCTGAGGCCCCTACGGTCATTCCTAAAGGAAATCCCGAAAAGCTCAGCTCAGCGCTGTCTCAGTATGGCACATGCCCTGCTAACACATAACGTGGCAGATGGCACGTCTGCCATCCCAATAAAAAAAGCGTGAAGTGCGTGTAGGCTACCTGCGTCCTCAATTTGCGCGGCCTGCTCGAACGCGCTGTCGGCGTTTTATCGACGCGTGGACGGAGGCGATTTGAGACGTATATCGTCTTTGTTTTACTCCCTGCGGGACGGGGAAACGGCTGCCTTAACACCGAGCCGCCTTAACACCGAGCCGCCTTAACACCGAGCCGCCTTAGCAACGAGCCGCCTTAACACCGAGCCGCCTTAACAACGAGCCGCCTTAACACCGAGCCGCCTTAACATCGAGCCCCTAACCGACCGCCTTAACACGAGCCGCCTTAACACCGAGCCGCCTTAACCCCGAGCCGCCTTAACACCGAGCCGCCTTAACACCGAGCCGCCTTAACACCGAGCCGCCTTAACACCGAGCCGCTTAACACGACGCTTAACACCGAGCCGCCTTAACAGCCGCTTAGCACGAGCCGCCTTAACACGAGCCGCCTTAACCGACGCCTTAACACCGAGCCACCTTAACACCGAGCCGCCTTAACAACGAGCCACCTTAACACCGAGCCGCCTTAACACCGAGCCGCCTTAACAACGAGCCGCCTTAACACCGAGCCGCCTTAACAACGAGCCGCCTTAACACCGAGCCGCCTTAACACCGAGCCGCCTTAACAACTCGTCACAGGATTTGACCCCGGCGACATCCGTCCACACCTCCGCTACAGGAGAGAGCAAGCCGCTGCCGTTGAGCTACCGCTTCCATTCCGGAATCCATACGCCTGATTTACATTTCAATTTCGCTCGTGAATAAATCCATCTCTCACCCACCCCCAGCCCCCCAGCCGGCCGGGAGCCTGACGTCATCCGGGGGGCACTTTACGCTAATGGGTCTTCCGCTGAGCGTTCGGGGGGGGGGGGGGGGGGACAGCCGTCATGTCGCTACCGCTACCTCCTGGTTCGTCTCTTTCTCGCATAAGTTACATCTGCATGTTAATTGAGGAAATGTGTTTTGCCAGTGAGCTGTATGATCATCGCCGTGCGATGAGTGCTACGCGTCTATAAGAGAATTCCCTGGAACATTACCGTTACCGCGAACTCGCAAAGCTCAGTTTTCAGTGGATAACCCCTGTTGTCCGGTAACTGGTTGGATTCAGGAACCCGTGATGTTAAAAGGGGGGTGTTTACGAAATTAAAGGGGGTATTAAAAAGATGGGCAGGAGAAAGCAGAGAAACCCGGGGGAAACTGAGAGTGTTAGGCTTGCGTCTCCTCCAGGACCGGGCCGTAAATCAGACCGAGTGTCAGACGGCGAAGACTCGTCTAGCTCTCTTAAAGAAAAAAAAACGGTCCTCTGCCGTAACTTTTTCTTGGGGAAACGAGCGTATTGAAGAATATGATTTAATTTCTCGTTTAAACGGCTCGGTGAATCAGATAAGAACGCGGCGCTCGCGGCGGAGCGCGGCGCATTAAATTAAACGGGAATAAAAGACGGGAAAGAGCTAAACGGGGAGAGGTGCCGTCGTCAGGCGTGTCTTTTGAATCACGGCGTTACCTATCAAACCCGCCCGGCAACAGGGGGGGAAAAATATTACCTCGCTCCCATTATTGGACTATTTTTATTCCCGGCTCTTCTGGTGCATAACTTGAAGAGCCCGACCATATTTTAATTAAAAGGAGTACGTAATCACATGAGCCAGGCTTCCTTTTCTTTCTTTTTTAAAATTCTTATCCAAAATGGCTCCGTGGTAATAAAGAGTGAACATCTACTCTAATGGTGCCATCACTGCTGTCTCTGCAGGTACTGGCCCCGGCACGTAATGAAGTGACAGTAATTAAATGGGTTTGAACGTACATTTTTCTGCACTTTTTTATGACGTGTGAAAGCAACGGCCCATCTGTAGCTGTTTGCATGTTAAGAAATGCACGTGTTTGAGCGGAGGCCAGCTTTTTTTGTTGATGTGGTGGGGTGGGAGACGGTCACATCTGGCTTAGGCGTAAATCCCTCCCCTTGTGTCCATACAGGTAAATCACTCAGAACTGGGATTTTTGTTTTGGGGGGGGGGATTACCTGGTTTCACAACCTCGGTCTCTCCCCGTTCAGCAAATGGGACCAGCTGAATGGTAAATGGACTGCATTTACATAGCGCTTTCATCCAAAGCGCTTTAAAATTGATGCCTCTCATTCACCCATTCACACACACACTCACACACCAATGGTGAAAGGCTGCCATGCAAGGCGCCAATCAGCTCGTTGGGAGCAGTTAGGGGTGAGGTGTCTTGCTCAGGGACACTTCGACACGCCCAGGGCGGGGGATCAAACCGGCAACCCTCCGACTGCCAGACAACCGCTCTTACCTCCTGAGCTATGTCACCCCAGCTGTCAGCGAGACCACTCCCCCTCCCAGTCCCACGCCCACGCCCACTCCCACAGTCTCACCAGCACGCTAAGCTTCCCGGAGAGCACTGGGCCAGAGGAGACTTCCCCACCAGCGCCCGCATTTAACATCTTAACGATCCGATTAGCCCTGCGCGGCGGCCATCTTGCCCTTCAGAAGTGTCCTTTTAACTCAAAATTTGATAACTTTTTTTTTCCTTTTCTTCGGTTCAGTCCCCCCCCCCCCCCCATGCAAGTTAAAATCTCCGAGCGATGCGACCTCAGTCTTCCGCCTCCTCCCGTCGGCTCCGCAGTTTAATGCAGATTATTAATACGTTCGCTCGCACTCGAGCCGTCGCCGCCATTATGCACGTCTAATAACTAAAGGATATACCGTACACGCCGGCTTCCCCCCGCAGAGGGGTAAATATCCATAAAAATAACATCATGAAGCCGAAATAACTCTAATTTTATTAGCGTGTATTTTTTTGCGCCTCTCGTCCCGACGCTGTTTCTGGACGCTCGGGGTGACGGGTGCGGTTCACGGGCGCGAGCGCGGCTGGCGTTCGGGTTTAAGGGCGTCGGCGGTGGCCGCTACGCCGTGCGGTAAGTGGCGTTAGCTCGCGTGCGTAACTGCGTTGTCTTGGGCCCGGGATCAGAGGCAGCTATACGAGGCTAATAAACCGGACGTTTCCTCTCCGCTGGCGATATGGGAGGAAGTGTCGGGGAAGGGTTGCCCTCGAGCGGGGGAAGGGATGAGTTAGCATGGCTCTGAACTCCAGGGGGGGTGGGGTGGGGTGGGGGGGGTGTGTGAATGTTTGTGAGCGTGTGCGTGCGCGTGTGTGTACACGCGTGCATGAGTGTGTGTGAGTGTGTATGTGCGCGCATGAGTGTGCCTGGGAGTATGTTCGTGTGTGTGCGTGCATGTGCGTGAGCGTGTGTGTGTGGGGTGGGGGATTGGGAAGGATAAAAATCGATGCAGAAATTGCATGAGCCATGTGCGTGCTGTGCAGGAGGACCGTTTGCTGTGTCAGCCTCGCGTGTCTGGCTTATGAAGCTCAGACGTGTCTGTGTCTCCGGCGAGGTTGTTCTCCCTTTGTTTCGCGACCCGTCGAAAAAAAAAAAGAAAGCGAAACAAATGGCGCGCTGGGTTCTGTTTACACTTCTCCTCAGTAATTGGAGGACGGAGCCGCGGCGGTTTGGAGAGCAGAAGAGGCGGGGTACAGACGCGGCTCAAGGCCCGGGCCGCCTCTGTAATGTGACAGAGCGACGGGGGACAGACGGCGGTGAGCGGCGGCCGCGTGCATCACACACACAGACCGCCACCCTCCTCTCCTTCATCGCGCGCTGAACTCGAGCCGCTTTTTCACCGCGATGGAACTGTCCTCTTGCGACGCTCGGAAAACCTTGTGCTAGGCCGAGCCATTTAAAAAAAATAAATAAATAACACAAATATTTTTTTTTATTGGCCTGCAGTCCTTACTTTGAGGTTCATTATTTCAAATGTATCACTACAATAAAAAAAACAGATAAATGGCCCGTGGGTTTTTCAATAAGACAGTAAACCCCAGGGACGGAGTATGGTTTAATATATCCTGTATTTGTGAATACAGGCTATTAATGTCTAAACCTCTGGCTCAAGCAGTCTTCATATTGGTATGTGTTTTTCTTTGAAAATATTGACTTTATCAACCTGACTTTATGCCTGATGAAATACAATCATAAGGTTAATCACCAGGCCCGGGTTCTTTAAAAATTCAGCATTTGAGGCTATTTAAACATTTCGCTTGAGGTGTACAATTTAGGATTAATGAATCAAAAGCGCTCCAAATACGGGACCGCTTTGTCACGTTTCGTTTGGGGAAAAAAATGAGTCGTACATCACGCAGAGATCAAAATCGCTGCACAAGTGCAACAATCATTGCGCATCTGGCAGCCCGGCTCCACAGATAATTGTTTCCAGCTGCACAGCTTTGGACTGTTTCTGCAAATTTGTAATTATTGTAATTCCATTACCAGTTGCTTTCTTCCCATTGGTTCCGGGGGGGGGGTACGTGTTCTTCCCTTGTTCAGTGCCAGTGCGTTAGTGCCACGTTGAGGTCCGCCAGTCGTGCTGGCACTACGGGAATGTGCCCGCCTTCCCGCTGGAACGTTCTCCAGTGGCAGAAGGGGGGGCGGGCGCGACCGTTTCATACCGGATCAATTTACCTCGTTTTTTCGATGGAGAAATGTTCCGCAAATCACTGGCCTGAAATCGAGCGGAAAAATACCACCACTGGGAGCCGGGGGGGGGGGGGGGGGCGTGGTGTGGCTAAACGGTTCTGTGAAACAACCCCCTCAAACACCTGCTGCCCACCACTAAACTCCCAGTGTAACCCACCTCCCTGCAGAACCAACTCCAAACACCATCTCCCCACTGTCCCATGAACATCCAGCACCACCCACCTCCCTACAGAACCACCGCCAAACATCTCCCCACTCTCTCCTGAACTACCAAGGCCACCCACCTCCATGCAGAACCGATATGCCGGACATCATCTCATCACTCTTTCCTGAACTCCCTGTAGAACCACCACCAAACATCATCTCGCCGGCCGGCCCCAGGGTTTCTGTGCGAGCACCGCTTCCCGTGTCGTGAGGCTCTGATGTCGCGCCGCTGTGCGGTGACTGAGAGGAATAATAATAATAATCACGGCGGGACGCGAGAACGCGGACGACCTCCGCTAATTTCCAAGCGAAAGCAATTAAGCGGGAGAGATGAGTTCCCAGCCAGAGTGGAAGGGGGAAGGGGGGGGGGGAAAGCAATGCTCCGGGGAGGGGCGGGGACCCGGGATTGGGAAGTTCTCCACGTCGCCCGCTTTTTTTTTGATTAGAGTCTGAGCTGATCTTTGCACGATTACTCTGCGTGATCAGAGGGAAAGCGTAATCCGTGACTTCAGGGGAAAGCGCGCACCCTTTTGACTACCCATGCGAAGCTTGTTGTGTTTTACGCGGGCTCAGGGCTGTCCTCTACGAGATGGCTGGAAGCCTGATGATAACAGCCTGACGGACTTAAAAATTCGGCGCTACCCTTGCGCCGCGCAGCCTGCCCAGACGCTGCGAGGGAAAGCCCCAGCGGCGCGCGTGAGCTTCAGAGTGTGCCTCGCCAACAACACGTGATGGCTTCTCACTCCACGATAGCGTTGCTCTGATAAACTGTCAGTCACCTCATACAGAGGAGCTCCACAATCTCTTCGCGCAACACAAAACTCAATCCTGCCCGTGCAACCTGAGGCATTATCAATCAATCACAGATACATCTGTGCAGATTTTGAATGACAGCAACAAAAAAAAGCCTTGGTGAGATTTCTTTTTTCTTTTTTTATATATCTTGCTCATTTTCACTACCCTGCTTCTCATTTGAACTGCATATTGGATGAAAAAATTGGCATCGTACCCTGCAAGTAATTTTATTAGATGAATAAACCCGGTTCTCCTGGATGACATATTTGTAATTGGAATGTGCCATCACACTTCAAAAGGCTTTTTTCTTTTTTTTTTTTTACCTCTTTCAAAGTCTGCTCATTCGAAAATTACAGCCGGGCCTTTTGAGCAGAAAGGTATAGGCACAGCATTCTGAAATTACAGCAGTAGCACGAACCCTTATAGGGAGATGTGCAAAAAAAAACGAGGTCACTAGCAAGGCTGCTGCATTGGCCGGCAATATTGCTCGTTGGAAAGGTTTTTTGCAGGTAAGGAAAATAAGCGAAAGCGTTTTGCAACTCATGGAGGGTGGGGAAAAAATTAGCTTAATGAACAGACGGTGTAATTAATACGACCTCTGCAATTCCAGTTTGAATCATCCTTTTCATTACTGGGCTGATTTGGGGACGAGAGACATTTTGAACAGCGCAGGGTGGGGGGGGCGATTGCTGTCGAATGTTTCTACTCGTTCAGCAGTGAGCCCTTGAGATTATGCAAGCAGGTGTCATTTTTATTTAACTTAATATTTTTTAAATTACCTTCCCGCCAGGTCAGTTCAGTGAGCGGGTCTGTGTGTGTACGTACACAGGGACGGGGCAGGGTGCGCGTGGCACCGCCCCCCTCTGTGGCTGCAATGCTGGGACATGGAGCAGCTCTGTGCGCTGAGGGGTGTAGCTAGGTTTCCTAGCGACCGCAGAGGAACGCCCTTCGCGGGGTTCAGGCCTGAAGGCCCAGCCTGGCCTTGGCTTTCAACTGGGGGGGGGGGGGGTGCAGCCTCTTTATTAAGTTTTAAAATAAAAATAAAATAACATTCAGGTGTTTCGCCACCTGAGAATTAGTCTTATGTACGTGTGAGCAGCCCTCCTCCTCCCTACGTCAGCTCCCCCCCCCAGCGATGGCCTGGTGATGCCAACCCCATTAATGGCTGGCGGTATTCGTGGCTGGCTCCTGTGGAAGGGCCACCTTGACCGGATCAGCCGCCATTTTCCTTAATGCGCACGGACAGAGGCCCGTGCATTTCCCTTTCTAATGCGGGCTTCCTGTTTCCTGTACCTGACCTTGCTCTGGCTTTCTTTATTTTTATTTTTTTATTTTTTTGCGTTCCTTCTGCTTCTTACGGGCTGTGATTTTCGAGTCAGGTTTGGTTTGCGCTGCAGCCTGTTATTTTGCGCGGGTTAATACCAGGTTATGTGACCTGGAGGGGAATGTCTTTATCTCCAACAAACTCAGCGTAAAACGACTCTGTAAAGCAGCGCCTATTCCTCCCAGCGATCTTCTCCTTTCTGCGGGCTGAAGCTAAGCAGGATAGGGCGTGGCTCGTATCTGGATTTGAAGCCACCTGCGGTTTGGGTCGCCAGATTTGGAATTTCTCAAAACCGGTCAACACGCGCAGCTGGAAGCGTAATTGCAAAATTACTCGGACGACATATTACATTGCACGGTCGGGACCACAAACCGGACCTGCACATTTGAAAACCGGACGTTCCGTTCAAAAACCAGACATCTGGCAACCCTCCCTGCGGTAGTGTTGGTGGGTTTGTATGGTGCGGTCTATTCTCTAAACAGCCAAAGCCAATGCCCTGGTTTAGTGATGGGGACACTGCTGTACTGAGGTGCAGTTTTTGTTTTTGGATGAGACGCTGGTCCTTTAGTCGGAAAAAGGTCAGCATATGCGCCCTGATTCAGTATTTTCATCATCCTTTCTACATGTATTAAATTTCCATATTTTCCAAGTATGTCAGGCTGCATTTTTATAAGGTGGTGGGTCACAGAATATTTATTCATGCATTAAGTGGGTCTTAAAAAAGGGGGGAAAAAAGCGCAAACCCAAGATCTCTATTCCAGTGATAATGCCGTTGCTGACCCGCGGAGAACGGGTCATTACTGAGGTTAAGTTTCAGACAACCTTTCATGCCAATGCTGCTTCTTCTCTTTCCTCGCAGCATCCTAGCAACCTAGTCACCTAGTGACGCCTGTGAAAGATTTTAGCTATTCCTCCGGATACTTCTGCCGCTCAAAGACCCAATCACTGCATAATAATCAGACGTGTCTGTATTTAATGAATGTCTTCGTTCGTGGGGAAGAAGGGGCGGAGAGCTCGCTGCTCGCTGTCTGAGTGTCTGCCGGCATCTGCTCGCCGCTGGCCGGGCCTAGTTAGCGAGGCTAACGTGCTTGGCGTTAGCCAGGCCTTGTTAGCGAGGCTAACGTGCTAGGTGCTAACCGGGCCTTGTTAGCGAAGCTAACGTGCTCGGCGCTGGCCGGGCCTTGTTAGCGAGGCTTACGTGCTCGGTACTAACTGGGCCTTGTTAGTGAGGCTAACGTGCTCGGCGGTGGCCTGGCCTTGTCAGCGAGGCTAACGTGCTCGGTGCTGGCCGGGCCTTGTTAGCGAGGCTAACGTGC
>NC_057945.1:36845351-36920351 GCF_018555375.3 Anguilla rostrata | reverse complement strand
CGGCTCTTTGTGCAGAGGCAAAGTGCGAGATTAAAATGAGCTCCTGCTCCCCCCCCCCCCCCCCCGCCTCTTATACAGCCCCCACCCCCCTCCCCCAGGCCAGTCAGCTGCCTCCGCTGTACACAGGTACACAGGTCATGCACCGGGCGGAGGAGAGGAGAGGCCCTGACTGGAAAAGGGTCCCCTGGGGGGGGCCCCCGGAGAGTCACCCAGGAGGGCCCCTGGGAGGCTGTGTGTGAGTTCCCTTCATCCTCCTGGGTCACGTGTGGTTGCCATGGGTGACGTGTGGTGTCTGATCCCATGTCGATGGGGGGGGGGGGGGGGGCTTGTAGCCTGTCGGTCTCGCCGGTTTTGCCGTACGGTTGCCCTGCCGAGGATCGGTCTACACACTCCCCCCCCAATCCCCCCCCCCCGCCCCCGCGCCAGACTACGTCCCATAAGACCACGGGCTGCCCTCCCTTTCTGTCTTGCTTGGCCCTTAATTGATCAATTAGAGCGGCTGATTGCACAGCTAACCCTGGGCTCCTGCGTCTAAGCAGGTTAGATTACTGGGAGGAAGTAAAAACCAGTGGACCACGCAGCCCTCCAGGACCAGGCCTGGGGTGGCCCTGGAGTACAGAGTACATTCAGCTCGGGCGAATCATGGGTATCGTACGGATAAGACACTGCAGCCACTTCAGATCTAAACTCAGGAAACAGGGTTTTTTTTTTTGTCTTTTTACGGAGGGGTTGTTGGAGGCAGCTGTGTGGGACGCTGGTTATGAAACACAGATTTTAAGCAGAGGCATGCTACGGGTTCAAATCCAATGTGGGGGCACTGCAGTCCGGTACTTGGGTTAAATATCCGACTGCATAAGTTAGGCGTGACATAATAAGATGGATCATGAAATAAGTAATAAATAGTGGTATTATTCGCATCTTGGGGAAGCCACCCAGGGTTGTTCGTAGCTCTCTGAATGTCCGTCTCTGTGAGGCAGAGCTCTATGGCGTTAGAATTCGCTTCACACGGTCCTGCAAAAGGTGGGGAAATGGCTGTGAGCGTGGCTCTAAACCCCCGGCTCCAGCCGCCCCTCGTTCTCCCGGTCAGACCCTCGTTTGGACACTGAAAAATGGGGGGGGGGGTATTATTTGTGGGGTGACCCCGTGCGGAATTGAGTGACCCCGAGCGGAATGGGGTGACCCCGTGCGGAATGGACGGCGGGCCGGGCCGGGGTCACTCTGTTTTGGGGTTTGTCGTGCGGGCCACGGGGCAGTGGCGACTCTGAAAGCAGCTCTGTTGGCTGTGGGAACTCGGGTTAGAGGGTGCTGTTGATCGAGGTTCTTTTCTGGGCTACAGGTTATTCTCCATGTGCGTGTTCTTGCTGTAATGACCAGTTCTGTACGTGCGTGTTCTTGCTGTAATGACCAGTTCTGTGCGTGCGTGTTCTTGCTGTAATGACCAGTTCTGTACGTGCATGCTCTTGCTGTAATGCCCAGTTCTGTGCGTGCGTGTTCTTGCTGTAATGCCCGGTTCTGTGCGTGCGTGTTCTTGCTGTAATGACCAGTTCTGTGCGTGCGTGTTCTTGCTGTAATGTCCAGTTCTGTGCGTGCGTGTTCTTGCTGTAATGACCAGTTCTGTGCGTGCGTGTTCTTGCTGTAATGTCCAGTTCTGTGCGTGCGTGTTCTTGCTGTAATGCCCAGTTCTGTGTGTGCGTGTTCTTGCTGTAATGTCCAGTTCTGTGCGTGCGTGTTCTTGCTGTAATGTCCAGTTCTGTGCGTGCGTGTTCTTGCTGTAATGACCAGTTCTGTGCGTGCGTGTTCTTGCTGTAATGCCCGTTTCTGTACGTGCGTGTTCTTGCTGTAATGCCCGTTTCTGTATGTGCGTGTTCTTGCTGTAATGCCCGGTTCTGTACGTGCATGTTCTCGCTGTAGTGTCCGGGTCTGTACGTGTTGATTCGCTATGAGAAGGCAGAATAACGTACATGATGACGAAGCAGGTTTCTGGCCGTCTCTGCGTCCCTGGGGGTGACTTGATGAAAAGTGGCAGCTGTTAAATTGTTCTGATGTCCCTCAGAGGTGACGGCGCCGCTGCGTGCTTCTGGGTGACAGTCAGCGTGTCCGGCGCTGTATGATCTTATGAGCTTTTGCGGTACGTGAGAAGGTGTGTGTGATGGTGTGTCTGACACGGATGTGTGTGAGAAGGTGTGTGTGACAGTGCGTCTGACACGATTGCGTGTGTGTGAGGTGTGTGTGACAGTGCGTCTGACGCTTGCGTGTGTGTGAGAAGGTGTGTGTGACGGTGCGTCTGACACACTTGCGTTTGTGTGAGAAGGTGTGTGTGACGGTGCATCTGACACGCTTGCGTGTGTGTGTGAGAAGGTGTGTGTGACGGTGCGTCTGACACGCTTGTGTGTGTGTGAGAGAAGGTGTGTCTGACACGCTTGTGTGTGTGAGAGAAGGTGTGTGTGACGGTGCGTCTGACACGCTTGCGTGTGTGTGAGAAGGTGTGTGTGACGGTGTGTCTGACACGCTTGCGTGTGTGTGAGAAGGTGTGGTGACGGTGCGTCTGACACGCTTGCGTGTGTGTGAGAAGGTGTGTGTGACGGTGTGTCTGACACGCTTGCGTGTGTGTGAGAAGGTGTGTGTGACGGTGCGTCTGACACGCTTGCGTGTGTGTGAGAAGGTGTGTGTGACGGTGTGTCTGACACGCTTGCGTGTGTGTGAGAAGGTGTGTGCGACAGTGCATCTGACACGCTTGCGCGTGTGTGAGAAGGTGTGTGTGACGGTGCGTCTGACATGCTCACGTGTGTGTGAGATGGTGCGTCTGACACGCTTGCGAGTGTGTGAGAAGGTGTGTGTGACGGTGCGTGTGACACGCTTGCGTGTGTGTGAGAGAAGGTGTGTCTGACACGCTTGCGTGTGTGTGAGAGAAGGTGTGTCTGACACGCTTGCGTGTGTGTGAGAGAAGGTGTGTCTGACACGCTTGCGTGTGTGTGAGAGCGTGCGTGCTTGTTGCCGTTGTGCCTGGCCGCTCCTGTGATCTTCTGCTTCATTACGTTAGCGCGCGACTGGCCTCCTTTGTGATTTTCTGCTGCCGGTTGGGCTCCAGAGCGTGCCTTGCGTGTGTCTGCTCTGTTCCCACTGGCGTAACGTGATGATTTATTTCACTGTAACCTCATTGTCAGCTTCTCAAAATGTGACTGCACGTCTCGCTCTCTGTCTGCTCCCTGTGTGCCCCGCTCTGTGTGTGTGTGTGTGTGTGTGTGTGTGCGTGCGCATGCGTTTGTGTGTGCATGCATGCGTGTGTGTGTGCGTGCATGCGTGTGTGTTTGTCTGTGCGTGCGTGCATGCATGTGTGTGCATGCGTGCGTGTATGTGTGCGTGCGAGCGTGCGTGCGTACGTGCGTGCGTGCGTGTGTGTATGTGTGTGTGTGTGTGTGAGTTTGAACATTAGCGGTGATGCGTGTGTGTGTGTGTATGTGTGTGTGTGTGTGTGTGCGTGTATGTGTGTTCATGCGTGCTTGTGTGTGTGCGTGCGTGCGTGTGTGTGTGTGTGTGTGTGTGTGGCATGCTGTACCCAGCGCAGCAGCAGCAGCAGCAGCCTGACCGGCCTCGCGCAGGGAGAGCTCTGCAGGTCTGCGCTGGGCGGTAATGAGGCCTTCCTCTCCCCAGGCTGCGCACAGGGGGCGGTCCTGGCGGCGCGGAGCTCAATCCGCTCCCTTTTGTTGACACTTGATGTAGAAATTTGGGGTGGCGGCGGTGGCAGCAGCGGCGGCGGCGGGGTGCCGCAGATGGAACTCAGAGCTCGTACACCAAACGCTCCGTGGAGGAAGAGCCTCGTCCTGACAAGGGGTCCTTCCTGGGCTTCCACAGGAGAGGCGAAATTCTCCCCGTCCCGCAGCGCCCCGTCCCCTCTTCAGGGTTAGCCGTAAAACCAGTGCCCGCTGTCCCAGTATGGCACTCTCCTCGCTGTGGGCCACCGGTGGTCACTGGCGAAGGATAAAGGGGGTTTGATCGCTCCAAAATATCTTCTTTTTTTCTTTTCTGTGACAGCTGTTGCTTTCTGTTGATGCGGGAGCCATATTGTCTGTGTTCTCTGCCAGAGCTGCAGAGTATAACCAGCGAGTCTTTCCTGGCAAAATGTTTGATTTGTCTTGGATTTCTGCAGCTTCTGTCTACTGCACACTGAGATTTGGAATGAATTTTAAAGAGAAAGGAAGTCAAACAGGCGTTGCTCTTATTTGAGTTTTGCACATCCTTTTTGTTGTCATAGTTTCAGTGGAATGCCCAGCTTGCGTGTTTTTGCTGGGGGGGTAAAAATGCTAACATTTAGCCTGCACAATGTTCATTTTGGGTCATACTGCTCCCCCCCCCCCCATATCCTCACCACTCCTGCGGGGTGTTCGATGTCCTTAAAATGGACTCTGCGCACCTAATTCTTAAATACTTCCCTGGAAGTTGAGGATGAAGCGAGTGGTGGTTGAAAATAACGTGCCCCTTGTTCTCTTGTGTCCCGCCCTTCCGGTACATTCTGCCAGCAGCAGTGTCACCCCTTCCCCCCTTCCCCCCGGAGGGACGGTCTGCGACTGGCAGGTCATGTGACTCAATGAGACCCGAGATCAGTAGACAAATGTCAGGCTGTATCCCAAAGAGAGACGCCGATCGCACCCGGAGTACTGCATCATGCATGAGAGTTTCCTTTCCGGGGAGTCGGTCCCGATAAGCGGCACTGCAGGTGAAACACTGAAGGGTTATGGGTTATGTATTTTTAGTGCGCTCTGAAAATGGGATGCCATAAAGAAACCTGGTACGCGGTTGCCCTAACAGAAAGTTTTTGACAGAGTGGCTGGGCAGTGTACTGGGTAAAGAACTTGGCTTGTAACTCTGAAGGTTTGATTCGATGGCTCCCTGTGAGCGTTTAGCCTGAATCGTTTTAGTGAAATATTTGTATGTATAAATGGACTGTTTAAATATATATTTTTTTTTGTAAGTTGGTGTACTAAGTGTCTGCTAAAACCCAAAGATAAATGTGAATTATTTACAAAATAGATCAATTTCATCATATTTCAACCATAGCTTCATTTTGATTTTTTTTTTTTGGCATATTATTTAAATTCTGCGAACAATGTTCGTATTAACAACCCTACGCAATGCAGTCCATAAGTATTTGGACAGTAACACAATTTTTGTTGTTTTGGCTCCATACTGCAGTACATTAAATTTGAAAAGAACAGTGAATGTGAGTTTAAAGTGCAGACTAATATTTAAGTTGAGAGGGTATTTACATCCATGTCAGCTGATCAGTGTAGGAGCTACAGGCCTTTTTATACACAGTCCCATTCATTTTGGAGGACAAATAGTAACTGGACAAATTTGCATAATCTTAAATACATACCCTGGACTGATGATTTAATATTAATGTTCCAAATTTGAACTGTTGAACTAATCCTGAGTCAATTACATGCCATCATGCTTTTCAGACGCTGTCTCTTGCATTGTCGGTCTTCCTGCCAATTCTGTTGTTTTTAGTTCGTTTTTCTTTTTTTGAGAATTGTGACTTCATTTTATGTTTGTTTCTCTTATTCTTGGGTTAATTTTTTTTGTTAGCTTTGAGTACTGTGGTTTTCACTTTTTGTTTGTTTCTATTCATTTTTGGGTTCATTTTGTGTGTGTTTCCTCGTAGGTTCCGCACAGTGTAGGGGTGTAACCCCTCTTAGTGCGTTTGCTTTGTGAGGACCGTAACTGTACAAAGCGCTTCTGATTTCAACCGCCATCTTGGTTTTCCTCATGGAGCCATCTTCCTACCCGCTCTTTAGCTTTAAGAGCTTTAGCCGCTTTACCTAAAGTGCGTGTGCGATCCGACCGTGTCTCTCTGACCCCCCGTCCACAGCAGGGAGGATATGCTAACGTTAATCGCTTCCTGATCCTGAGGATCTATAACCATAAGTACCTTTGTATTAATTAATATGGAGCGAGCCTACACTTCTACATCGGGCTTCCTGTCCTTGGCGCTGTCTTTTACAGTTGGAAGCGCAGCTTGGCGCTAATGGCGAGAAGCTAACGGTCGTTTATTTTTAAAAAAATCTCCGGTCTCATCAGGAAGTTGATTTTGTTATGCAGTTGTCATGTCGTTTAAATTTAGTTTATCCTTTACCCTAGACCTAAATATAGTTTTGCAAGAGAGACATACAAAAGAGGATGTGAAAGCCAACCTGGTTCAGAAACCCATGATTATTTGCCATAGTTATGAAATGTTATAAAATTGTGAATTGGCAAGTGCCCGGCGAGGGTCAGGAGTCATCAAATGGATGAACGGCTGAGATTACATTACATTACATTACAGGCATTTGGCAGACGCTCTTATCCAGAGCGACGTACAACAAAGTGTATAACCATAACCAGGAACAAGTATGACGAAACCCCTAGAGAGAAGTACCGGTCCAAGTGCAGGGAACAACCGCATAGTTCAACTTGGACCCTGAAGGTTAAACTGATTAACACTAACAACGAGAACGGCAACAACGCAATCTATGGAAAAAATACAAGTAGTCGTTAAGACAGTTAATGCACCTAAGTCCCCTACGAAACAGCTGCCTAGTTACAACCCTAAGATGCAGCGACACAGCTCTGTGGGGCAATGCAGAGATTCTGAGATGCAGCTCTCTGTGGGGCAATGCAGCGATTCTGAGATGCAGATCTCTGTGGGGTTACCCAGTCATGCAGCTCTCTGTGGGGTAAGGCCTACAGATGGAGCTCCTGGTGGAGACCTGTGATGGTGATGGCGGGGGTGCAGTAAGCAGCACATCCTCCACTAGCTAATGCATCTCAGGGGCCCACAGTGAAGGATAGCAGGGACAGTGACAGTATTTTTAACTCTGTTACATTACTGTGTTTAACAGACTCGGTTATCCAGAGTGACTTACACAGATTACTTACACACGCGCACACACACGCACGCACACACACACACACACACACACACCTCTGAGGTCCACATTGAGGAATAGCACAGAAAGTAACAGTATTTTTAACTCTGTTGCATTACTGTGTTTAACAGTCTCTCTTATCCAGAGTGACTTACACAGATTACTGACACGCACACACACACACACACACACAAACACACACACACGCACACACACACACACACACACCTCTGGGACCCACATTGAGGAATAGCACAGAAAGTAACAGTATTTTTAACTCTGTTGCATTACCGTGTTTAACAGTCTCTGTTATCCAGAGTGACTTACACAGATTACTTGCACACACACACATACACATACACACACACACACACACACACACACACACACACACACCTCTGGGGTCCACATTGAGGAATAGCAGGGAAAGTAACAGTATTTTTAACTCTGTTGCATTACTGTGTTTAACAGTCTCTGTTATCCAGAGTGACTTACACAGATTACTTACACACACACACACACGCACACACACACACACACACACATACACACACACACACACACACACACACACACACACACACACACACACACACACACACACACACACACACACACACACACACACACACACACACACCTCTGGTGCCCACAGTGAGGAATAGCAGTATTTTTAACTCTGTTGCATTACCGTGTTTAACAGTCTCTGTTATCCAAAGTGAATTACACAGATTACTTACACACAGGCGCACACACACACACACACACGCACACAGTTGGATATTTTTACTTAAGTAGTTCAGGCTAAGTACCCTGCTCCAGGGTACTGTGTAAAACCTTTTGTGTTGTAACTGTAAGTGCAGTTCCCTAACTGTTCGGCTGAACTGCCGCCATATCTTACCGGCTATATTTAGAGTCTACTTTGAGTTCACTCCCCTTGGGGGGATGTGTTGCACTTTGTTTCAGATGCAGTGTGTTAGAAGCCCATTCTTTTCTGTCTTCAGCAGCCGATGAACAAAGCCCTGCTCTCAGCCTCGGTCCAGTGGATGTTCCTGATGGGGGCCGCAAAAAAAGACATTCAAAATTCATTTCGATCCGCGGAGGAACAACCGAATGAAGGGCTTGGCTGAACTCAAATTTTTTAAAAAAAACCTCTGACGGAAGAGGCCGAGGTTCTCGTGCCGGGCCCTCGTCCTTGTTGCCGTGACGCTGCCGTGTGCCGGTTATACGCTGTGGCTTCGGCGCCAGATCTGCGGCACGGTAAAAAAAAAAAATTTAATAAAAAGACGATGAAATGGGGGTGGTTGGAAGAGAGTGGGTCCCCCCCCTGCTAATGCACGGTGGTTGGAAGAGAGTGGGTCCCCCCCCCTGCTAATGCACGGCGGTTCAGCCTTGTTAATGTGTCCTATGCGGAAGCGTGCCCCTGGTTTGGTGTGGGGGGGGCGGGAGGGGGAGGGCAGGACAGACCTTGTCGGCCGTCTGAATCAGTGCTGCGTGAGACTGCTCTGCATCTCTGGCCTTCCTGAGGCAGAGCGGCCGGAGGGCAGTGTTAATGACCCCGGCTCGGACTGAACCTTCAAACCTTCACCCCCCGCACCGCCCTCTCCATCTCTCTGTGAGAGGAGCCTGAACCTTCACCCCCCCACACCGCCCTCTCCATCTCTCTGTGAGAGGAGCCTGAACCTTCACCCCCCACCGCCCTCTCCATCTCTCTGTGAGAGGAGCCTGAACCTTCACCCCCACACCATTCTCTCCATCTCTCTGTGAGAGGAGCCTGAACCTTCACCCCCACACCGCCCTCTCCATCTCTCTGTGAGAAGAGCCTGAACCTTCACCCCCCCACACCGCCCTCTCATCTCTCTGTGAGAAGAGCCTGAACCTTCACCCCCCACACCGCCTCTCCGTCTCTCTGTGAGAAGAGCCTGAACCTTCACCCCCCACACCGCCCTCTCCATCTCTGTGAGAGGAGCCTGAACCTTCACCCCCCACACCGCTCTCTCCATCTCTCTGTGAGAGGAGCCTGAACCTTCACCCCCCCACACCGCTCTCTCCGTCTCTCTGTGAGAAGAGCCTGAACCTTCACCCCCCGCACCGCCCTCTCCATCTCTCTGTGAGAAGAGATAGGGCAGAACGGCTCTCCCTGTGCGGTGGCTCCCCCCCCCAAAATCCCCCCCGACCTGTATTTTAGGAACCCGAAAGAGCTGCCAAACCCCTGCAGGGGGGGGCGGGGGGGCGGGGGCCCTAACGAACACGGGGGCCGACATCTGCTGGTGTACCCCCCCGGAGACAGACAGTGAAGGCTGTGACATGCGAGTGAGTGCAGTATTTGGCGTGTAGCGGGGACTGTTTGCATCATCCCCATAACTGAGATTTAAAAAAAAAATAAAAAATGGATGCCGAGACCTTCAAGGTTTTCTCTGTACGGGGAACTTGGAGAAAAGAAGAAAAAAAAACAGATGTTTGCTTTGTCTGTTGTGAAGGCGATGTACGAACGTTGAGTACAAAACCAGGAACAAAATATCCCCGTCGTTCCGACAGAGTTCTCATTGAACTCAAGTCCGATGTCAGATGCCTCCTTGATGCATCTGCCTGTTCTTTGAAAGCCTGAAACGCTGTGAATGTGCGCTCCCCATCCTGCCTGTCCCCTGGCTTATTCATGCGACGCGGTGAAGGCAAACACTCATCTTCCAGGATACGAGGAATAAAATTACAGAGTATCAGAAATGTGAGGCTAAAATGGCCTCTTTTCCCCTGACAATAAAACTCCCGGGCGTCCTGCACTTATAACCCTGTGATAAGAGTCGCTTTCTCCTGAGTGTTTTTTCGACATTCTGAGTCGGTGTTCTAGAACTCCGTTGATTTCGATCTCCAGTAGGTGACTGTGACATCAGCGTTAGAACGTTCAGTTAAGAACACTCCAATCGCATATTTGCAACCCTCACACCTTAAAGGGATGAGCCATAGCAACCACATCAGCTTGAACCGCTAAAACCAGTGAGCGTAATGGGAGAAAGCCAAACCAGTAAAAAAATATATACATATATGTATATATGTATATCTGTAATAAGCACAGTCCATATGACACGTGACTGGTGGTGAGGCTGCCCGTGGTTCTGCGGGGTTTGTGGGGGTGACGCTCGGGCTGTACTGGGCCCCGGCCATTAGAGGCTGCCCCCCCCCCCACCCAGATTTCACCAGCCTGCTCTCCTTTTCCCACCAGGGAATGATCATTAACCAGGATCCTCCCCGTCTGACCTGTACGGAAGACTAATGGGTGTAATTTCTACTGCCTCTCCAGTGCACCCCCCCTCGCACCCCCCCCTCGCACCCCCCCTCGCACCCCGCTGTTTTAACAGGCTCTCATTTCAGCTGAGGTGGCTCTAATTTGCACAGTTTTTTTTATCT
Organism: Anguilla rostrata; assembly: GCF_018555375.3. NCBI lineage: Eukaryota > Metazoa > Chordata > Actinopteri > Anguilliformes > Anguillidae > Anguilla > Anguilla rostrata. Next base: position 36,910,041 of record NC_057945.1, on the reverse strand, counting down.
CCTTCATTTTCGCCCGTTTAGTTAAACACACGGTCCACCGGTCCGCCCGCCGTGCGGCTCGGGGTGCCAGTCGGCTAAAGTTTTGCAGCACACACCCCCCACCCCCCAAACCCCTAAACTCCCTCCCGCGGGAGACAGGGAAGCGTCGCCCCTCCTACAGAAGGCCCATTCGCGTCCCGTTCAGTTCTGGAGCCCGGAGGAAGCTGAAAGCCGCCACCCGCCATCGCCCGGTGGCCGCGGTATCCGAAGCGCTTTTGAGGAAGCCCGCCTTTCCTAATTGACGACGCGCTCGGTCGTCATTGTGTGCCACATCTGCTTGGGCGCTCGTGTCCCGTGACTCTACGTCTGCAAAAATGGGTTCTTGGAATCGGAAGAATGGAAGCCGCTACAGCGCTAACCAGTGATTACATCATTAACCAGCGAATCCGCTAACCGCTGAAGATGCCGTCGCCTCCCCCGCGCGTTGTCTTTAAAGGTGTAATCAAATGCTTACGCAATCACCATTAGCATTTTTATTTTTCTCCCGTAATGGCCCTCCGCCATCGGCTTACAAAACCACCGCTCCCCCTCTGCCGCGGCTGTGAGATGGAGACAAATGGGGCTCTGGCATCTGGAGTGAATGAAAGCACCTGTGATATCGATTTCCGTCCGGATGTGTGTGTGTGTGTGTATGGTGTACGTGTGTGTGTGTGTGTTCTGTGTGTGAGGGGGTGTGTGGTGTGTGTGTGTGTGTGTGTGTGTGAGTGTGCGTGTGTGTATGTGAGTGTGTGTGCATGTGTGTGTATATGTGTGAGTGTGCGTGAGTGTGTGTGTGCGTGTGTGTATGTGTTCTGTGTGTGCGTGTGTGTGTGTGTGTATGTGTGTGTGTGTGTGTATGTGTGTACGTGAGTGTGTGTGTGTCGTGTAGTGTATGTTGTAGTGTGTTGTGTGTGTGTTGTGTGGTGTTGCTTGTGCTATTTTTGTGTGTGTGTGTGTGTGTAGTCGTAGTTGTGTGTGCATGTGTGTATGTGTTCTGTGTGTGTGTGTGTATGTGTGTACGCGTGTGAGTGTGTGTGTGTGTGTGTGTGTACTTGTGTTGAGTGGGTGAATGTGTACAGCATGTCTTGGTGCTCATCATTACTCCCAACACTAAAATAACAGAAATAAAATGCTCAACTGGACTGTGTGGTAGTGCATTTGCATTGATCTGCCAACTTCAAAACGGCAGTTTTCAAAAAAGAAATTTTGAACATTAAATTGGTTGGTATCGCAACAACAAACATCAGAACCAACTAATAGAGGAACAGAGTCGCGGCAGTAAGCATAAGATCTCTGTACTGACCGATAGTTTCACTTATTCCGATTGTGCAGTTGAAGCACCGCAATACAACTGTGTTGAAAAGTATATGTGGTGATGACCATATGCTGGCAATGACAAGGAAATTGCAAAAATATGTGGATTGTGTCATTTCTCCTCTGTATAAAGCCGGATCAGAGGGGGAAGTATCAACATTTTGGGAGACGTTTTTACGACGGCGAGGTTGCGCTGGCTCGTGAAAGGAGAATGGGGTTTGGCGGAAAAAACGTGTTGCAGTTTCAATCTGTTCCCTGTAGCGGGGAGAGCGAGCGGTGCACCTGGGACCCAGTTTGGCCAGATATTTATGTTCGGCGAGAGCCAGGCCGAGGGAACCGTGCGAGATGAGGGTTCACCAAAACGTGCCGCTTCGCTTTTCGCACAGAGCTGAGGGGAGGACTCGGGAGTGTCGAGCAGAGAGGGCAGGAGGGGAGGAGGGACAGGAGCACGAATGAGGACTGAACTCCGCTGATGTGCCATCGGTTTGGCACTTGCCCATCTTGTCTAAATATGGAAACGCATCAGAATTTCAGAGGGCTCTCTTTGAAGATGAATTATATGCACAGGATACATTTTTCTCTTTTTTTTCCTACTTATTTATGATCATTTCGTAGCACTTTTTTTTATCTTTATAATGTTTCAATGAGGAGGCTAATAAAAGCTGGATATAAGTAAATTAAATAGTGTATTAACATGTTATTTTGTTGTTGGTCTTTCAAAGGACACGTGTTTAGGTGTGACTACTGAGTAACAGGTTGACGACACAGACTGAAATTTTTTAAATGTACGATGAGTACAAATTTGTTTGGCTGCAGTACTGTTTCATTAATTGTAAAATGGCATTTTTTTTACTTAGCACCATGGACTTGGAATAACATCCAAAGCTCTGTTGGAATTAAAAAGGCTTATTGCATTGAATTCATTCATTACCCCTGTGCATAGCACTTTTTGTGAAGATTGTAATTGTTTTAACTAGATCTCTGGGAATTGTTTGATTGCTTGTGTTTTGTCTTTGGGTTGTTAATGAGGGCTGCTGTCTTGGCCAGATCTCCTGCAAAAAAAGACTACGTTCTTTTCAAATACATGTTGCCCGACACTATTTAATTTGTTTACTTCGCACCAGTTATCACTCATTTTATCTATGCTGTAGTTTCTGTCATCAGTATATGAATGAGCATGTCTCCTTAAATTTTATTTTACTGTTCAGTTATTCTTAAATGACCATTATGAATTCCTACATAGCATATAAATACACAGGAACAGACCAGTAAGTGTGTGCCTGTGTGAGTGTATGTTTGTGCGTGTGTGTGTGCGTGTGTGCGTGCATGTGTATGTGTGTGTGTATGTGTGTGAGAGTGTACGTGGGGGGTGTGGGGGCCATGGTCAGAGCTGAAGGGCTCAATAGGACTACATTAGAGCTGAGTGGCAGAGACTGGTCTTTGGGTGGGTAGGGGTGGGTGCGGGGATGGGGGTCGATGCAGTCTTTGGGGGCTGTCACCAACCTCTCTGTACTGCTGAAGTTGAATTAATTGTGGAGGCCATCAGTGCGATTTCCCCCAAAAAGTTCACCTCTGAAATGCCAGCGAGCCGACCTGTGCTGAAGGATTTGACGGCTGGAGAGACTGACTGATCATTGAGGCTTCGCTTAGAAAGACTCGGCTCTTTGTGAGCTGCTCTTGTTCAATTAGGTCAAGTTGAGTTCCTGTGGCACAAAATGGATTCATACATTTTTCATTGTGCACTTTTTTCCCCCAACTAGATGAAGAAAAGAAGTGGTGACAGGTGAATTTTGGCTCTGTTGGATTAACAAATATATGTATTTTTTTTCCATGAGGCAAGGTGTACAGAGACCGCCCTCATTTTCTTTCACCCACAAACCAGAATTTTAAGTCGTATATGGAAGAGCTTCCGTATAAGAACTCCATTTTAAATGGCATATAGTCCTGAAAACCTGTTCCACATTAATCTGACCACCACATGGCTGCTTTGCCCTCCAGCAGTTAGGCCTGTATGGTTAACTTTCCCCAATAGCAGGGCTTGGGGCGTGATTAAGTAAGCCGCGCCATCAAACTAATGGACACGGAAGTGATGCGGAAGTGAGGCTTCATGAACCCCGCGGTGGGCGGAGCTAACATGCCATCTGTCAGTCATCATCGTCATCACCACAACCTTTATTTAATTCTCGGAGGTGCATTCGAGGGCCCAGGGCCCTCATTTTCAATGTAGCCGAGATTGCAAAAACATTTAAGACACAATAAGTAGAATAAAAGATCACAGAATATAACAACAGTAAAACCGACACAGTATGTAATAAATAGTTAGAATAAAATAAATTGAATGACTCGTGAAAGCGAAAGCGGCTGTCACTGAGGGGCACTTTACGGCCGGGCCCCTCCCATTAGGGGGGTCGTGAACCGTCGCTCTCCTCGATATGACACGCACTGAGCGGAGGTGAGCTCCAGATTGTACGGCTAAGACCCAGTGATTGCGGCCCATTTGCCTGATTAGACAGAATGAAAAAGCAATAGGGTATTACAGCTTAAGATGTTAGGAGTGAATTCCTCAGGGGAGATATGTTCCCAAAAAAAGAAATTCCCTTGAATAAATGGCGGCTGGTGGCAGCTGTAATCAGCACTCATGAGCATCTCTCCTGCATTAATGCTAAGCAGTCAGGGTTTGTGCCGGACCTCAAGAGCTGTGACCATCGATTTGCCTGGATTTTCAGGATTTTTGTCAGTGCTGCTGCCGTAATGTCCATCGGCTGCAGGGCCATGTCTGGTCACGGTCAAATGTCGGAGAGCGCTGAATCTAACCGTTAAAAAATAAAAAAACGTGCGTTGCATTGATGTATTCAATACAAAAAAAAACCACTGAATCAGCCATAAATGATTCATATTCAGCGATTCACGTTTCTCCTTGTGTAAGGCAAACACTAAAAGATTGCTCTGCGTGTCAGTGGATGTGTTTAGGAGTGTTCTTGTGACAAAGGCTGATTTAATTTTAGCGCGCGGGGTGAAAATTGCAGAAACTTTTTCAGTTAACGCCGCCGCGCAGGCTTAGTGTTGAGCTCAGCACGGGCAGCACAGATCCTCTCCTGCTTACCTGTAATGTAAATGTGGCTTGGAGTGCGTGGAGGCTCCACTTTTATCCATCGTGTCAAGCCGAACTTCCCTCTGTTAAAAAACGATAAATAAAAATAATAGAAACTGAAAAAAGAAGGGGGTCTATAGGAGCAGTGGGGATGAACTGAGGCTTCGCAAATGCTGAAATGTTTTGGAAAGATAATGTATACTTTTTTAATGGGGGGAGACAGAGAGAGAGAGAGAGACAGGGAAAGAGAAAAAGCAAGAGAGTGGTGAAATAAAATTGGAAGCGTCATGACACTAGGTTGGTGAAGGCCTGAATAATGTATTTTATCCATGAAAAGGTGTCATAGTCCTTGGGCTCATTTTGGGACCAACAGACATAATCCCAGTTGGTTTATTCTGCCCTCCTCACTATTCTTGTTGAGTTGTTTTTTTTTGTACCCTCCTGGTATTTAACTGTCATTGAGGCTGATGGATAGAGAGAGATTTTTTTCTTTTTCTTTTTTTTTTTGTTGCTTTAAAATCCATACTTAAGCTCACAAATGTACTTATCTAATTAATATCTATTTATATAGGATATGTTGGGTATAATTCAACTTTATTGCAGCAGTCTAATCCACTAGTAAGTTGAAGTAGTTGTTTTAGAACGTTTGCGTTTAATATGACCATGATATTATGGTTGTTTTCAGTCCCCTAGAGGAGGGTTGTTATGTCTGTTTTTGCACCTTCCATAGCAGATGAACAAATAACAGGCACAGCTAATTAATGGTATTAAATGTGCTGTATAGTAACTTTAGTTCCACTCACCACATACTTCTAATACATTTATTAAACGTGTATATGGCATGTCCTCGTTTTCACAGCCATAAGTTCCTGGTTTTGTGCTCTCGGCTGGACTGCCACAGAGGGAAATATTTCCAGACTTGGCTTGGCATCTTGTTCAGTTCGGTGCCGGAACTGAAGCTATCCATTCCAATTAGATTCACTTATTGGCGTATTGATTGAAGGGCTGTTTTTCACTCAGCGCTAGGGTCCCGCAGGGTTGGGATGGGTTTCAGTGATTTTTTTGGGCAAAAGAAAAAGATGTCCGTTTCCTGTGTGGGGAATGGCTGGCAGAAAGGGGAATTCTGGGTTGTGCCGGGTGCTGTCGGCTTGGTCGGAGGTGACCTTGGACAGCGCTAGCCTATTAGAAGGCTAGCCTTGGACTGCCCATGTTTTAGTCCGTGTTCCTCCAGACTGGGGGGGTGGGGGGTGGGGTTCGGGGGGGGGGGGGTTGTGACTCGTCGCTCTTTCTGCGCCGTGTTGGGGACGGTTGGCCGTAGCGGCGATGCGTTTGTGCGCCATGAGGAGAGCCAATCGCTGGAGGCGACCGGAGGAGAACGGAGGAGGGCGAATATAACGCAGAGAAGATGGAGGAGCATGAGGTAAAGGCAGCAACAACAAAAAGAAAGTTTCTATCCCAGTAGTCCTTGGGGCCATGGAGTGACGTCTGTGTGTAACCAGCTCTAGCCCAGGGGACCATGGGAACCTCTCTGCCCCCCCCCCTCAATCCCCCGCCCCCCCACAACTCCACCCCACAGGGAGTTACCCAACAGCTTTCTCCCGTTATTATTCCTGATGTCTTCCAGCTCTTCAGAACCAATCAGGCGCCTGTCACTCTTCTGCTCAGAGCATAACTCCTACTTTAATAACAGTGATCTGGGCGGTTGACCCCTGACCCCTTCCCTCAGTGCTCTGCTTGGTTTATTGTAATTCATGGAGGTTCTCCGGGTCAAGCCCATCCAGACTCTCCCCGTCATTTTGAAGCATTTGACTGCCTCTCCGCCCTTAGGCACTGGTGTCTAGTCAGCCATATAGGATAGATGTAAAAAAAAAAAAAAGAAATAAACTAAAAATTGTTGAACAGCCATCTGGACAGAAGCTTGTAGCTTACAGTCAGAATTCTGTTCTCGTTGACATCCTGGACCTACATGAGCCTTTGAACGCGCACACGCACAATCTCTGTAGGATGGCTGCCTCCGTTACATCGGTGCTGACCTCAGAGTTCACGTCGGGTCGCTCTCTCTCTCGCGTACCGCTCATATCTAGACGCTGTCTGCGTCTTAGCGCTTCGTCGTATTTCCTGTGACGACCGACGACCGTGGCTGAAGGCTACTCGCGCTGCTATTTATTAGCGACCCTCATCGAGAAGGACAAACCCAGATTATTAACTGCAATCATAAACGTGTAGTTCTCAAAACGGCATGCTAAGCATGACCTTGTACTTAATGCAATTATCGTTGGTGCTATTGTTTTAAGAGATGCCCACAGTGAGGAACAGCACAGGAGACAGAAGATTTAAGGGTAACGGGTCAACAGAACCAGAAGGGGTTCTGAACGACCACATTCCTGGAGAAAGCACTCGCAACTGCAACAATGAGAAAAGTATGACAAATTATTTATGCTCTCTTCAGTCAGTTAAACTGTCGAGGGGAATTATTTGTGATGGTCGCTCGTTGCGAGTAGATAACCTTTCACTCCAAGGTGCCGTATGTCCTAAATCTGCCTAATGGAGGAATTGGGAAAAAAACATAAGGCCGTGTTTAAACCGAGGAGCTCCCGGCTCTCAAAGCACGCTCCACCGCACGATTTGCCTAGAATAAAAAGCCTGATTCTGAATTTGTAGTTTTCAGGGCAGCAGTGGTGCGTGATGATTAGGGAACTGGGCTTGTAGCCTTCAAGGTTGCGGGTTCGATTCCAGGGTTTGTAGCCTTCAAGGCTGTGGGTTTGATTCCTAGCCCTGTGAGACCTAGACGTTGTTGTATTTTCAAGCCTACGTTGTGTGTTCTCAAGACGTTCTGAGTAACCGTAGAAAATGTTTCACTCCAAATACAGTATGTACCAAAAATACAGCATAGCGCCTCAGGAACTGGGAAATGTTGTTCTAAACTGAATGGCAAACCGAATGGGGGAAAATGGTGTCTCTAGAATGCCTGAAAAGAAATGTTGTATTTTTGCAACATAGGGTCTCACAGGGCTAGGTGGAGCACCACTCCCATTGTACTCTTGAGCAAGGCCCTTAACCTGAGCTGCTTCGATAAATATCTCGTTGTGTAAATGTACAGTATTGTGGTTACAGAACGCAAGCTGTGTGAGTCCCTAAATGCCTAAAAAATAAATGGTGGCTCGGCATCTTAAACTTGGCCTTTGCATTTCGTAGACTGTGTTAGCATAAAACAGACAGGCAGTTCAACCGGTGCCTGGTTTAAAATGGAGGCAAGTCTCGGTTGAACCTAAAAAGTTGGGATAACTTGGTGGGGAGTTGGAGGCAGGGGCGCCGTAAGGAGGGGGGGGCGGAAGTTAAGATGTTTCCAAGGGCCCTGACTGACAGGGCCCCACAGAAAATACCAGAAGGTAGGATTTTCTGGGGTGAAGGGGGTGCCCCAATGTGAGCTCCTTTCATGGGGCCCAGAATCCCTGGTGGCGCCCCTGTCTGTGGGCATCCAGACACCCACCCTAGAGGCTTGCTGAAAGTCTGTCTTTAACACACGCCAAAAGAATATTTCCCAGAAAGTCTGAACCTTTTCCAGCGGCACAATGGTTTGTACCAGTCTCCTATCTAGTAAGAGACAGATGTCTGGAACAGATACGATTTTACGTCACTTTCGTTTTAGAAATAAAACTATTGTGAGCCCACGATGAAGTTTGAAGAAATGTTTTTTTTTTCTTTTTCTCAACAGTCTACATCTGTCAAAATGGAAAGATGCTCAAAGCATAAAAACACATTATTAACTATCATTACATATAATTACGATGCTTGTTTTTTTTATTTTATTTGTATTTTAAAAAATGTTTATAATATATACAGTATTGTACAATGAGCTCCATAACATTTGTGTCAAACTTTTCTTATTTTTTTGGTTTGGCTCTGTACACAACAATTTTAGATTGGTAATCAAACAATTCGCGTGTGGTTCAAGTGCACATTCTCAGTTTTTATTTAAGGGTGTGTTTGTACACTTTGTTTTCACCGTATAGAAATAACAGCACTTTTTATACATGGCCAACCTCCATTTCTGGTCACCGTAATGTTATGTAAATGAAAGTAGTCATGTTTAGCACTTTGTTGTGTATTCTGTGCAGGCAATGACTGCTTGAAGCATGTGACCCGTAGATTACATTACATTACAGGCATTTAGCAGACGCTCTTATCCAGAGCGACTTACGCAACGTGTTACACTGCATCCATTCACAGCTGGATATGTACTGAAGCAATGCCGGTAAAGCACCTTGCTGAAGGGTAGAATGGCAACCCAGGAATCAAACCTGTGACCTTGAATTACAAAACTAGCTTCTTAGCCATTATACTAGACTGTCATCCCATAGATATTACCGGGTGCTGAATATCTTCTCTGGTGATGCCTTGCCTGGCCTGTACTGCATCCATCTTCAGCTCCTGCTTGTTTTGGGGGCTAGTTGCGTTAGGTTTTTTCTTCAGCATATGAAACGCGTGCTCAGTTGGATGCAGATCAATTGAATGACTTGGCCAATCAAGAATTTTCCAGTTTTTGGGTTTTAAGAACTCCTTTTGTTGCTTTAGAAGGATGTTTGGGGTGCTGTGTATAAAAAGTGCTATGATTTCCACATGGTGAAACCGAAATGTATAAAACAACTTTTTAATAAAAGCTGAGAATCTGCACTTTGAATTGTCTAATGCCTTCCTTTCAATAGGCTTACACTGTCCAAGGTCACCTCCAACCATGTCAGCTGCCCCCACAACCCAGAATTGTGAATTGAGTGATTGCGAATCTAAAACTGTGGAGTACAGAGCCAAATCAAGATAAAAACAATAAAAATATGGTCCTGTCCCAAACATTATGGAGCTCACTGTATATCTGCTTCTCTCCCTGCACCGACGCTTCCCTGTATAGCTTTCTGCTTTAGCTCATTTTGCTTCGAGTTGCCCTAGGATGCAGAAGCTGGAAGGTGGAAAGCAAAATACTCCCCCCCCGGCCCCTTCCGTGAGATGTCCTGCGATAAGGCTGCTGCTTCAAATTCAGATCGGTTCTCTCACGAACTTGTGTCCCCTCGCCCCCCCTCCTCGTGGGCCATCAAAACACTTTCAATTCCCTTTGTTTTTCTTTTTTTCTGGCGGGAAAATGGAGGCCCTTGGTTGACCGCTAAAACCGCTATTGCTGAAAGCAGGGCGGGCTCTGTAACCCCAGACTTCAAAGCCGAGAGTCGGTGTCAGTGCTCACCTGTGACTAGCAGCTGCAGCTGCAGCGGCTTGTGTACGTTCGACTTTACAGCTGTCCAGGAGCGGTGTGTGATTTAAGGAACCAGGATTCCACGGGACGTTATTGGCACCGAGTGGACCAGTCATTGGAGTTGTGCTTCTCCTCCAACTGGTGCTGGTTGTCGTGCAGTACTGTGTGGCCTGTGGCGTGGGTCACAGTTTGATTCCTTCACCTGCTTCAGCTGCCATTTTATGAGTGCAGATTCACGAGGGAACGAATTTGCGTGATAAAAGGACGAAAGAAAGAAAGAAAAAAAAAGGCGAAAAATGTTTGTCATGTTCAAAACATTAAGACGGCTTTATTAGGAGACTTGTTTTCCCTCTGATCCGCTCTGGTTGTTATTCTCCAAAGAACTTTGTCTGTGATCCTCGCTAAGCAAGGGAAGATGGGAAGTTTTTTTTTTTCCTTACCCGAGCGCTGCGGTGGTGGGTGTACGACACGCGTGTGCATTATACGCGAATGACACGTTTGGATCTCCTAATTAGGGCGCTGGGAGACGGCAGCGCACCCGCTTTGATCTCTGGAACGCGTAAATGACACGTCCCACGGCCGGCCCGCGATCGCTTCCCCGAGCGCCTCTTGAACCCGTCGCCGAAAAATCTTGACGCGCGCAACAGCCTCATTACCGGCCCCTCTGTGTCATACACGGGACAGGGCCGCGTTGACAAACCTCAGGGGGGCCTGAGCAGACATCAGGCATTCACAGGGGCATCTCTGGAGAAAGTTTCTGTTCCTCCTCTCACATCGTCCTTCCACCTCCCCCCCCCGGTTCTTCTTCTTGTGGCTGAATTTGTATCAAGTCTCCATCGCCCGACCCCCCCCACCCCCCCCACACCCCCCCACACCCTCTGCAATTACTTGAGTGACAGGAAGAATCCTACTCCCAGACTCATTTTGGCATTCAATCCTAAATGGCGCCTCTCCAGAATTTTGATACACACACACACACACTCACACACTACACACACACACACACACACACACTCACACACAGTGTTCTCTTTTTCTGCTTGATTCGGGTGCACCCAGCTCAGGTACACGTATTGTTCTAAGCCTTTTTCTAAACCCTGTCAAGGCACTTGTACTTGGCTTGTATTCTGTTCTGAGATTTAGTGCTTTCACGGTGCAGAATATTGGCAACTGTCTGGTTTAACTGGCATCTAATTTCAGAGAACTGTGCCCAAAACACCCAATGAACCACTTGTCATCTTCTGTGAATACAAATTGAATAGATATAACGATGGCAAACACTTTCAGAAAATGACATGCTTGTAGCAATACTCACCATTGCAAACAATAGATCGTTTCTTCGCCGCATTACCACATAAAGCACAACTGATACTGCATATCAGAAAACGAAAACAGTCTCCAAAATGAATGCAATTTTGTGGTGATATTACTTTGTCATACATTATTCATTCAAACTATTATAGTTCATTTGTTTTTTTCAAAGCATATCAATGATAAAACAATGCAAAATTGAACGAACACAACCCCTATCCAGAAGCTGTTTTATTCTGGGTAAATGAAGATCAATAAAAACATAACAAAGGTACTGCAGTCTCATTTATTGGCTTTAAACATTAATGCCAAAATGTATAAGAGCGTATCTGACTTTTATAGGTAATTGTTCTGGATGAGAAAACAGGAATAGATAGTAGCACTTGGGTAGTATGGAGCTGCAGTACTTTTGGGTACAGTGATGGTATGGAATGCATTTTGGTTCTTTGGGCAAAGATGGTACATTTGGTAAGATGTTCTTCCTTTGATGCACTATCCACTGATGTGCAAATTGCTCATGGAAGTTTTGTACCCTCAATTAAGCAGAAAAATCATGTTATACATGTCATGTTTTTCTAGTAATAAAGGCTGTTATAATTGCCTATGAATTGGTATGATTGGTCATAAATAGTTATATAACATTTGCAATGCATTACAAGCGCATCATTAAGCATTATAAATGCAGGCATAAGCCATTGTGTTTGCCTTAAAGGAAGTGCTACCAAGTTGCTTTTGGACAGGGTAAAGGTTTAAGGAAAAGATGTGATATCTTTGCTCAATTCCATTCTTCCAAAAAATAAAAAATGTTTGGTGGTCCAGAAACTGTGGCGATGAATAAAACTGAATTTTTAATAAAAATTCCATGTACAATACAGGCAAACAATTGTACTGAGCTATTAATCTCAAGTAAATCTTGAGTTATATTTGTTCTCCTTGACCCTGCCTCTGCATGAACAGCTGCTGTCTGTGAAATGTCTTACGGATCAAGTATTAAGAAAACTTTTAAATATGTAATATACTTATTAAATAATATGATGCATACAGCGAGGAAAAGATACAAATTCTATAGGTTTTGTTTCAATTTCATGTATGAAAATATGACTTAGCATCACTTTGTGCCTCCACGTATTCAACATTCGAAATTTATAACTCTCTCACACACACACCTAACATCTAAATAGACAAACTCTAACATTCTCACAGAACAAGAGACAGAGAGTTTTTTTTGAGTTTTGAGTTTTGTCAGAAAACGTGCAGTTGAGCCGTATCTGAAACGAAAGCGTCTCATTAAGCATCATTTGGAGTTCGCGCCGTGGCGGTTTGGAATGTAGATGTATGCCGATTGAGCGGTTGGGCACGGGGTAGGGGGGTTGGGTGGGGGTAGGGGGGGTGGGGGGGGCTGCTGCTTGCCATGCATCGCGCTCAGTGGGGAAAGTTGTCGTACGGTAGACAGTTCGCCGCGGAGCTGAATGATGGCCCCAGCGGATCCCCTGTGAAAGAGACGGAGGTTTTCTCAGATGGAACCTGTCCTGCAGGAATTTCCTCCGCCCTTGTACATTTGAGATGGAGAGGCTGACGTGCTCATCGCCTCTTTAACAAGTCTCATGTCGGCGTGATGATGAAGCCTTCCTCTACGCTCTTCCCTGCCATTTAGCGCAACCCGTTAGCTTCTCCGACACGCGTCACTTTCTCTCTCTCTCTCCCTCCCGCTTTCATCTTGGCAGCTCCTGATTTGTGATTTCCCAGATCTGGATTGAAACTGGCAATCCCGTGAGCCGTTCCCCCCGCCTTTTCGAAATTGAGACGCACGGCTCTCCGATTCGGTGCATTACAGGCACGAATCACTCCGCCGCCTCACGCACAGCCCTCTGCTTTCCGAAGCAGGGTCAAAGGTCAGCGACTTAATGAGCGTGCACTGATGCCCACGTCTCTCAAGGCTAGGCCGTCCGTAAGCATTCTGCGGTACGGTTCTTGACTCGAAGGAGAAAGCTATTTTGAACATGTAAAAACCCAGCGTGGAAATTATTGAATTTGGGATACAGCTACGTTAATTAATTCTGCATTTGCTCCAAATGGAAAATGGACCAGTCTCTGTGGTGTATTATAGGTGTAGCAAGCCAGCCGTACGTGTGCGCTGCCAAAAGTTTGCTGGCCACAATCGTGAAAATAAAATGTGCAATACAGAACGTGGTTCCATTTTTTATTTTATTTTTTCAGTGACTTGGACATCTCTTGAGTTGGTCCCGTACAACAGCAATTCAGAGCATTTTTATTTACTGATTTGCTCCGTTGAATGTGAAACAGGTGAAGTGCTCTCCTCTTAGAAAGCCGCTGGGATGAAATCCTTTCTAAAAGATTGAGGAGAGCTCGCTGCCTCCAAGAAGCTCTTTGTCACTTCACCTGGGGGAAAAAAAAAAGGCCGGGCCTACCCTGCTCTACTTTGGGGGGGCCACGGTGTCGACTTTGTTTGCGCAGGGTTTTTTATTTATTTTTATTTTTTTCTTTGGCAGTTCAGCCCTTTTGAAGTGTGTTGTGGCGACTCCTGGGATCTCCGTTATGTGTTGTACTGTTTATGCCTTCAGCCATCAGTGAGCCGATGTTTGACAAGTCTTTGGAAAAACATAAAACTTTTCTTTATTCTCTGAAACGCTTTATGAGAGTTCAGAGGAACACCTTGCGACACCGTGCTCAAAAAACAGCATTTTACCGGGTGTGGGATTTGCTTGTGGGTAGCACTAAATTAATTCCTCGGTTTTACTTCATCGAGGACCTCTTTCAGGATTCGGAGGTCGTGAACGTGAGTAATAGTTGGCCCAGGCCATTTTGACTCCTCTCAGTGAAAATTCTGTTCTTTGGGGGTGTCGAGAGAAAATATAAACTGAAGATGGATATGTTCGTAATTTAATACCTTATAAACATTAAACGTGTTTAAATTAATTTAAAATCAAAGTCAGTAATGTTTTCTAATTGCTTTTCTTCGCTGTCGCTTTCTTATCTGTCAAAAGTGGAAGTCTGCAGCAAAGGGTTAACATGAACAGCATGGGCAACAATGCTCAGAGATGTATGTAGGAAATGAGAATTAATCATACAAATGAAACCATGTCTGACTCTATAGAATCAGGCTCCCCAGGCCAGACACATGATACTAGACATGCAGAGTGTGTGCTACACATCGTACGTGGCAGCTTGCTCTGGTAAACAAGGAAGCGAAACCTCGAGGCGTGGGGGAGACGCCAACACCGATGCCCGGTCGTGAGGATGCCAGTGCTGCCGGCTCCAGCTGTTAAACTCATCATCTTGTCCCACCTGCCGATCACATGTTTCCCACCTGCTGCCTCTGTGGCAGTGAACATTTTCAGCATTCTAGAACCTAGTCATCGCTTTCATTTACCAGCAGCGATTGTTACATCAGCATTAGAGTGTTCAGTCAAGGACATTCTAATTACACATTTGTGATCTTGCGCCTTATTGGGTTATGGAGTTTTTAAATGCATTGTGTCGGGCTTCCTGGTTTGATGCTGCCCGGCACGCGAGCCCAAAACGTAAAGGGGGTACTGCAGAGGCAGCGTGAACCAGAGATTTCATCCCCCCAGAGGCTGATGAATGATGAGGCGTGATGGGTTCATTCAGACCCATCAGTCGCTAAGCTAAAGACCATTTCCCTCACTGTGGGACTGACAGTTGGGGAACGGCATGCTCCAAACGAAAAGATTAAACCGCACTCGTTATCATTTGGAACAGATGGAAAGAGGTGTATGGCAACACTGAGATTGCATCAGAGACCTTTAAAATGGCGGGGAAGGGGGAATTTGAAAAAGATTTTAAATCCAAGGATAATGGTCACTATTTTAAACATTACTCAGTAGTGGAGCTAAGGGTGCAGCATCATAAAAAAGACATTCTGCAATGTAATATTTCATATAATGGGAAGAACAGACAATTACATAGCGGGTATAAAAAATCATGCCAAGTTACAATGAGATTCAGGAGGTTTGAATGTTTCCCCTTATGTTTTAAGCCAATTTTGGTGGTACTGCTCTTTTCATCTAGCACATAAAGACTTGAAATAGCTTGTTGATAGCTAGCTAATAGCTTGCCAATAGCTTGTTAATAGCTAGCTAATAGCTTGTTAATAGCTTGCTTATGGCTACATCTGGCCCTGGCTGGTTTCTGCCCTTTCTCTGCCCTGGGAACGACCTTCTCTCCCTTCATCTCATAGGTGTAAAGGCAAAAACCTTAACGGTGGAACCTGAGTAACTGTAACTCTAGCCTACATCTAGTGCTTATGGCGCTTGCTTACCATGTGAAATACACGTTCGTAATTCGCTTTGGCTAAATGCGTCGGCTAAATGACTGAACTGCGAATTATATGCTAGGGTCAGAAATTGAACGAATTAACGAATACTCAAGGTAAGGGAAGAGATGTGAAATTGAATTCTGGGGGTAGGTCTGTCCCTTTAAACAACTGCTAGTAATCGTTTTGGAATCACAAATCACTGACATGTCTGCTGCAGCTTCTGCCTTTGGTTCATTAGACACCGACAGAGAAGTCTGTACGTCTTCAGTCAACGTACTTGCTGCGAAATGATGTCAGGCCAGTGGTGTTGCACTAGAAAAGGTTACAGGTGGCTGATTTTTTAAGTTCCCATAGCTGGGATTCTTTCTCCTTTTTCCCCCAGTAAACTTCTTATAATGAGAAACCGAAACCGTGTGAGTAAAGTGAGCCACAGCAGAAAAGGGGGGGGGCAAACAAACAAACAAAAAAAAAAACCCACAAAAACAGTGATTGCCTTCTGCGGAGAGATGAGAGAAAGCACATTGATTTCTCTTTAGGGCGAGTGAGTGCAGGAGTTTGGGGAGGAGGAGAAGGTGCATTACTGACGCTGCCGGGCGGCTTCGTCCACCCGACGCTGCGCGGCGTGTCCAGGCCTCTTTCCCGGACGGGAGTTAGCCGCACAGCACGTAATGTTCTCCACCTTAGCACAGTGTGCCTTTTGTGTCGCTCCTGACCTAAAAAGGATGATAAAAGACATGGATGGATACAGAGAAAAGGCCTGGGGGAGGTGGGGGGGGGGTTTAACAGCCCCCCCCCACTCTCCCAAATGGCACAAATGCGTGTAAAATATGTTCACCACAAAGAACCCCCCCCCGCCCAACGATATAAAAAGGTACACCGCGAGACGACTATTGGAAGAGTAATCATGCGCCCCCACCCCACCCCACCCCACTCCACTCCACCCCACCCCCCAGGTGACATTTCCAGTTCCCCGTGCTGGGCTGGGGGTTCAGGATGACCGGTTCCCCGTGCTGGGCTGGGGGTTCAGGATGACCGTTCCCCGGCTGCAGCACCGGGTGCGCGGTGCTGAAAGGAGAGAGGGCCGTTTTAAGAGACTCTTCTCGACCCGCGCCGTGGCGTTAGCGTCGGCGTCCGTCGCGTCGTCTCCGACGAGCCCGGGAACGGACGAGTTCGCGGGAGAGAGCCTTCAACATGGCTGGCGATAAATAATGGACAAAGACGCTGGAGGGGACGGCAGTTTGCCGTGGAGATCTCTCTCGGTCTTTTCACCGCCCTCCTCCTAGCCCCCTCTTCACATTTCTTTCCCTTTAGTGCTGATTGCCATGGTGACTCATGAGTTAGGCTCGGCCGAGCTTTCTCTGCTGGGCACTTATTTCCATCTGAAAGCTCCCGGCCTCCTCTCGCTCAGCGTTACCTATGCGTGCGATACACATCGCTCACTCTGTCTCTGTCTCTCTCTCTCTGTTTCCCTCTCTATCTTTCTCTCCTCTCCCACTCTCTCTTTTTCTTTCTTTTTCTCTCTCTGCCTCCTTTTTCTCCCCTACTCACTCCTTTGTCTCCCTCTCTCTTTCTCCTCACTCCCCCTGTCTCCTTTCTCTCTCTGTCTCTGAATTCAATTTCAATTTCAAAATGCTTTATTGGCACGAGAAATATAGGCACCTGTGTTTTGTCAAACCAGAGGTTACAAAACAAAACTGTACATTACAGATAACGCTAGATATACTGTAGATTTAACCGATTAAATATGATATCCACGTCTCACACACACACACACACTCACACACACCACACACACCCAACACACACTCACCCAACACAACACACACACAACACTCACACCACACCTCACACACCACACCTCCCACCACAACTAACCACACATCACACAACACACACCTACAACACTCACACACCACACACAACACACCACCCCCCAACACACCCACCACACACACCACACACCAACACACCTCTCCAACCTCCACCACACTCAATCACACACTTACTCTCTACAGCACCTCTCACACACACACACACATCACACACACTACACACAACACAACACACACACTCCTCACACACACTCACACCCACACACAACACACTCCTTCCACACACACACACACACACACACCACACACACACACTCTCTCAACACACAACCACACCCCACACACACACACTCTCACACACACCACACACTCCTTCCACACACACTCACACACACACACACACTCCCTTCCACCACTCACCCACACACACACACACACACACACACCACACACTCTCTCTCACACACACATCAGACACACACACTCACACACTAACTCACTCACACACACACACACACACACTCTCTCACACACCAACACACACACACACACACATCACACACACACTCTCACACACACACACACACACACACACTCCTTCTCACACACACACACACACACACACGCACGCACGCACACACTCAGACGCTGTGCCAGGCTCTTAGTTTCTCACACACACACACACACACACACACACACACTCTCTCTCACA
This sequence comes from Anguilla rostrata, assembly GCF_018555375.3. NCBI lineage: Eukaryota > Metazoa > Chordata > Actinopteri > Anguilliformes > Anguillidae > Anguilla > Anguilla rostrata. The sequence continues at coordinate 36,892,224 of NC_057945.1, read as the reverse complement.
CACACACACACACACACACTCTCTCTCACACACACACACACACACACACACTCTCTCTCTCACACACACACACACACTCACACGCTGTGCCAGGCTCTTAGTTTCTCACCCATTCCTTGACGCCCGGCAGAGTCCCCAGATTGATTTTCCCGGGTCCCTGACCCCTATTGGAAAGGGCTAAACCTTCATCTGAGGATCTGGTGGCAGGTAATGCAGACAGGAAAGGTTAACGACAGGCCGGGAAGATGGAAAGTCCCCCCTCAAAAACAGAGCGCCTCTAAGGCCATCTGAGCTCAAACACCAGACTTTACTTTCTCTCTCTTTCTCTCTGTCTCTCACCCCCTCTCTCTCTCTCTCTGTCTTTTTCTCTGACTTTGACTTTCTCTCTCTCTCCCTCTTGCTCTCCATATTTCCCTCTCTTCTGTCTTCTATCCTCTCTCTGTCATCTGCTTTTTCTGAAATGACAGTTTCTCCCCCCGGTCATAAGTGTTGGGGCCTTTTGTTATATCACTGTATTTCATGTTTGATTTAGATTTTTTCAGATTTGTATTTGGACCAAGTAATTGATTGGGTTCCTCTTCCAGCCGTGGATGTATTAAGTCTTCTGTCAGCCACAAAAGTTTGCAATGCTTGGTGAAGACAAATAAAATTGTATTTATGTTTCCCAGTCAATATCAGGGACAAATCGCGTTATGTAATATTTGTATTCCTGGGAGTAGTGCTAATGTTCTCCTCTATTGCTTGTCACTCTGAATGAGAGTGCCAGCCTAGCGACTGTGATGTAATCTAATAACGTGTTCTGTTCTTAAAACAACACTTTTATAAGGGTCTAAAAAAAATAGTCTTTGCAGCGGTGTAGCAAATGAAAGGCAGGAAATTTAACAGAACGACCATCTCAGAGCAGGTGGCCCGTAAACTGGAATCGTAGCCATGTTTTTTTTTTTTTTTGGGGGGGGGGGGGTTGTTACTGTGCCGTCCTCATATGTTTACCATCCAGTAGCTCCACAGTGCGAAATGGTCTCATAGACATGCTACAGGAACGAAGGGAAGTGAGCTAATGCTAAATATGCTGGTGTCTCATGGTACCAGTCTAAATGCGTTTTGGAGGGGAATAGGTGGCTGCTCCACGTCTTCCTAACTCAAGCTTGTTTGACTGTAAAACCGACATTAAATGACAGAAAGTGTGTGGCGCTGAGAATTGATTAATCAACAAGCAAATTAATTTCTTAAGTAAGTTCAAGTTTTCAGATTGGAAGTCTTCCTCTTCGAGGACTGCAGCAAGTCCATTCGACAGGAGAAAAGGCAATAGGTCTTACCGCTGCAGGCCCTTTCAGTTCTGTAATGACTTTCTCCCTCATTAGACTAAGTCTTTCAGGACTGCAGCAAAACCACAAACCAACCCCCCACCCCTCACCAGAGCCCCCCCCCCCCCCCAAGGCTGACAGGCAGAGTGGGCAAGAGCTGGCATGCCTATGAGGAACCGGGGGGGAGGACGTGTATGTCTCCATGGCAACCCCAGGAGAGCGTTACTTTCCGAAGCGGATCAGGCCAGCTAGACGGGCTCTCTCTCTCTCTCTCTCCCTCTCTTTCTCACTCTCTCTCCCTCTGTGTCTCACTCTCTCTCTCTTTCTCTCTCTCTGTCTCTCTCTCTCTCTCTCTCTCCCTCTGTGTCTCACTCTCTCTCTGTCTCTCTCACACTCTCTCTCTCTCTCTTTCTCTTCCACCCCCCCCCGCGTGTACGCTGCAGTACGGCCCTCAACAGGCTGCTACCAGTTGCGTTGATTGATACGAAACCACCCCGAAGCACAGCATCCCCTTTAAAATTAGCCTCCCTTTTCAACATTTGTTTTTGTTTTTCTCCTTTTTAAAGTTGCGAATGCACGCAGCATGTTCTCTTTCAGGTGCAAAATTTACATTTGGTCACGCTGTTTCATACCCCTCTTAACATATTTTAAAAGGCAGTCAACGCATCTGTACTTGTTCAGTGAATACTACCCACGGTGTTGAGAAGTGTGGGTGTATATTAGCTTTTAAATGTGTTAATTTATTAATTTGTTGGATGAGTGTTTTTAGCCGTGCGTCACCTTCAAGTTAATAGCATTTAGTACATTTATTGTACATTTATTGTCTGTTGTAACCTTTATCTTCTGATGTTTGTGTTTTTCATTCATTGTACATCCTAACTTGGGCAAAAAGCCTATATGTCAGAGGCATTGCACCCCACCTAGTAATATGTAGATTAATATGACCTGTTCTGAACTTTTTATGACATTGCTGTAATGGTATGGCCATCCACATTTATACTAGAAAAAAGAGCTGGTAAATTAAAGGATTTTACATCACAGTAAGTCCCATTGATCTGTCTTAAAGGTAATGATCCTTTGTTTCTATACAAATTCAATCTATTTTATTTGCAGGAATGTTGATCCTAAGTGTTTTGCTCACTGGAAAGCCGTCAAAAAAAGTCGTGTTTGTAGAAGGCAACAAACATCGCCGATCTGACATATTAATCCGTTCCAAAGTTGATCTGAAGTGTCTTGTTTAGTGGAAAGCTGAAGTCGAGTGTGTAGAAGGCCACAAACATTAGTGATCTGGCATATTTAATCCGTACCAAAGTTGATCCAAAGCGTCTTGTTTACTGGAAAGCCAAAGCCGCGTTTGCGGAAGGCAATGAACATTACGGATCTGACGTATTTAATCCGCACCAAAGTTGATCCAAAGCGTACGATTAATGGTGGTCCAAAGCTAGCTTTGAGGAGCACAACAAGCGTTACTGATGCACAGGGCTTCTGTCATCATTCTCTTTTAGATCTTGACTAGTAGGTGATTAAATCCCTGGTCCGCTGTGTGTGTGTGTGTGGGGGGGGGGGGGGGGCGGAGGCAGAAAAACATCCTCTATAGCAGGAGAACCAAGAGATTACTCCTCTTTTTCTCTCTCTCTCCCTCTCTCTCTCCCAGTGTGAAGATCACAGGCAGTGGCTAGGAGTTAGCATGCTGGTGTGTTTCAAGTGGCAGGAATCCAATATGTCCTGGGAGTGTCTGCAGCGAACTAAAGCCCGGGCTTCCGCGGGCTCTTTTCCGGGGCCTGGCGGGAACAAAACGTTCGTTTTGCTCCGCGGTGGTTTTTTTCCGGAAGAGGCGAGCTGTGACGGACGGCCGGGGACTGCGCCGGGGCCGGGGAATCGGCCGCTTCCTCTGAGCCTCTCGAGCGGGTTACCCGTTGCCCTTCAGTTAGCTTCGGAAGATAATTTTTTTATAGCAGGCCCCCCTGGGGGCCTCTGTGCAGTTCTCGAAGCTGTCGTACATTGTGAAGGGAAAAAAAAAAGAGGAGAAGTGTTATTCCGGACATGATCCTCAGCGTTATCACTTGATGACGCTGCAAAGTTGGAGAAACCGTTTGAGCTTGAGTTTCCTCTCAAGTGAACCAAGTTATAATTTCTGTCTAAAAGTTTAAAAAAGGGGCAGTTAAGGTCTTTTATCTTAAGGGGTCGAGGGAAATGTTTGAAGAGCGCATTTCTTGAATTGGTTGTGGGGTTGAATTAACGTATTGCCGTTCGCAACTTTAAAGGTGTTTCCTCAAAACGCGAAGCATAAGCATTATGTGAAGTAAGCCATGCTAAAATGGGATTTATTGGTTATTTCTGCTTTGTATTAATCTTACTTTATAATTCTGGCAAAACCATGGGTGCTGATGAAAGTTATTTAGTCACAGAGGAAGCGCTGGTGGAGGGTGTTTGCTGAGGTGTCAGAAAAACTGTCACGGAAAACTGCACAGAGAGAGTATGGGGGAAACAAAAAGAAGAAATAAACTTGGGAAAAGTGTGATTTTGTTTTAAAAAAATTATTTTTTTGGCAGGGGGGGGAGGAGAGAGAGAGTAGCGGCTGCCGTCAGCAGCCGGTGGCGTCAGGGGTAACGGTGGCAGGCAGCGCTGCGGGAAGCTCCGGCTGCCGAGATCAGAGGCGCGGCGGCGGAGACGTCACCGGGCCCGCCTGCCGCCTCTCCGGCATCTCCCCAAAAAAAAAAAAAAACCCCAAAAAACCATCCTGTGCAGTTCTGTTCCGCCAGAAGCGGGCGGTGGGACGTGACCAGTCTTTCAGCGGGTTTGCGGGAGGCGGAGAGAGAGGGAGCTAATGGAAGGAGAAACAGCAGCTCCGATCAAACTGACGTTATAACGGCGCACTTACCGTGCTTTGAGTCGTCGTTACAAGGGCGTACTTGCCTTGAATCGACGTTATAAGGGCGTACTTGCCGTGCCTTGAATCGCCGTTATAAGGGCGTACTTGCCGTGCCTTGAATCGCCTTTATAAGGGCGTACTTGCCGTGCCTTGAATCGCTGTTATAAGAGCGTACTTGCCGTGCTTTGAGTCACCGTTACAAGGGCGTACTTGCCTTGAATCGCTGTTATAAGAGCGTACTTGCCGTGCTTTGAGTCACCGTTACAAGGGCGTACTTGCCTTGAATCGACGTTGTAAGGGCGTACTTGCCGTGCCTTGAATCGCTGTCATAAGGGCGTACTTGCCGTGCCTTGAATCGCCGTTATAAGGGTGCGTTCACGTCGCGCTTCTTCCTTTGTTTGTTTGCGACGCGCGGTACGCCGATGCGAACGATGCCTTCCCCTGCGCGAGACCGCCCGTTCCCCTTTAATACGTTCTCTCCCTCCGCTGAATTGATGGCCTTTCGCTCTGATGCACCTTGGCCATTTGTCCCAGAAGCCTCCTCTTCTCGGCTCGGGCAGTTAATGGCGCCGGTCTTGCCGCTGGTCACGTGGCCCGAGCGCACCGCCGCGAGACAGCGCTACATCACTCAGGCCTCCATTTGCTGGACCTTGGACGCGGAGGCTTTTATCTTTTCTTCTGAAATGTTTTCCTATTTTTTTTTTTTCTTCTCATCCTCTTTTCTTGTCAATATCCATCCATGCTTTCAAACCTGCCTTCCAAAATAAATTGAAGTAGTCATTTCTGGTTGACATTCAACAGAGGGGAGGGGGGGGGGCGGGGGGAATACTTTGCCCTCTGGGAAAAACTTTTGCAGTTTGATTTTTTTTTTTTCCCCCAAGATCTGTAGTAAAGCATGCTCAGATTGTTATTTACTTCCCTCTGTGTGGACTAAATTAGCTTGCATTGTATGGCTTGTATTGTTATTTTATTTCTTCTACAGTCCTCTTTTTATACAAATCTAGTCCTTTTTGTGCAAAATGCCATCACAGTTGCATTAGATGCTGTGTGTCTAATGGAAGCCAGTCTCTTATAATGGGTGTTTTCTTATAATGGGTGTTTCCTTATAATGGCTGGTCTCTTATCAAATAAACATCACAGTGGTAGCAGGTAAGTGGTGCATCAGTTTCCTATGCAGCCACAGCTATTGTACACTAAACTAGCTTACAGGAGGGTCTTCGGCACCAAACAGACATTTTGATATTAAATTAAATATAAAAGATGTTATCAAGTAGGCTATGCTGTTGGATATTAGTGCCATGGCTACAGTACAGTGCCGTGAATAAGGATTTCCACCGTGATTTCCACATTCCTTGTTGTTTTGGCTCTGTACTCCTGCATGTTGGATTTGAAATGAAATATTGAATATGAGGTTAAATTGCGGACTGTCAGCTTTAATTTGAGGTTGTTTACATTCATATCAGGTGTAGAAATTACAGCCCTTTTTATGCATATTCCCCCTTTTTAGGGGACTAGAGGGTTTTTTTTTTCTAAACCATTGCTACAAGTGGCCTGCTCTCTGCCCTGCTACCAGATAATGATGCAACCTAAGCGTGTAGGTTTGCTTTTGAAACGGAATTGCTATTTGAATGACCATTTTCCAGAACGGTGCACAGAGGACGTTTTTGAGAGCCAGAATCAAGGACATCGTTAGTGCCGAAAAGGCGTGGAGATCAATTTTTGAAGACATCGATGAGGCGTTGTGTAAAGTACATAAAGCAGCCTGGACACGCAGTTGCATCTAAACACGATTAAACTTTCAAAGACAAGAAAACGGGGCAGCACACCCACCCAAAGGCCTGTAATAAAAAAATAGAAAATATTTAAACATATGAACCATATTTGATTTTATATATTTGGGTTCACTTGTTCGCCCTTAACTGAACCCATTTATATTTGGTGCTGTGCTTTTTGCTTTTTCGTGCTTTATTTAGAGTGCTGTCCTTTCTGACTAACAATACAACTAATATATTTGTTTGGAGGAAATCGTAGTAACTGCTGTGAAACATTCATTCAGAATTTTTTTTTAAAAAAGCACGTCTTGTTTTCTGATGCCGTTGGCCAGTTCCCATCGTTTAATTGGAAGATTCTATGCACAGCCTACAAAAGTAGTAAGTTGGATATAGCAAATGCCTAAACATTATGGAGGGTGGAAACAAGAGACAGAAGCATTAAAAAAAGAAGTCATCAGAAAACTTTGACAGTAAATCGAAACATTATACAGTATATAAATATAAAATTTATATTAATAAAAATATGATTAAAACATGTTATAAAAATGTATAAATAAAAAAAGAATCAATATAAAATGTATATTGATATAAAAAAATATCTTATTTTAACAAGTGGATTTGAACCGCAATATTGGCAGCTGCACAAGGATAAACACGTTGTTATTGTGTTTTATGGGCATTTTCTCTGATTAGGAACTGACCTAATGATGCACTTAGCCACTCTGTGAGTAATCCGGAGAGGCTGTGAAGTTCAAACTGTTTTTAAGAGCAACGCCGGCAATGAGGCTTTTTGGGAAACACCTTGAAATGTCTCCCTGCACCTTAAGAGAGAGCTCTTACAGAGGGCTTGGGCTCAGGTGATTTTTGGAAAACCGAGTCCTGCCTGTGTACTGTAATGTTGTAAAAGTATGTGTCTATCGGACCTGGAAATAACAGTGTTGTTTTTGAAATCGTATTTGTGAAATTCAGCTCTCCCATATTGTTATAAGTCATGAAATTAATATTATATAAGCATTCTAACAAATGTGCTGGATGAAAAAAAGCAAATATTTGCTTAAAGGATTGATCACACAAAATCAAACATTGCATTAAGTTAATTGAAAAATCCCTCACAAAATAAATGTTATTTGTATTAACTGAAGTGCATACATTTTAAAGGTTATAAATACATTTAATGCATCTTGCAATAAGCAAAAATACACACAGGAATATGCTGACATTTATAGTTATTTAAAAAAATCTCCAGACAAAATTATAATATTACATTTTCCTAACTGTTATGACATGGTAATAAAGCAGTTATAAACCATGAATTAGTTTAGGTGAGTGGTATCCATAGTCTTCCTCAGTGAATGAATCTATATTTGGCCAGTGATATGCATGATTTGGTCATTTGCACGGGGTGGGGGGTGGGGGGGGGGGTGGGTGATGTAGTTTTAAGTTTTTTTTTTTTTTGCTGAGTTTTCTGGAAGCCAGTATGAGTACACGTGTCAGTGGCATTTTACAGGAGATGGTTGAGCCTTATGAATTATTAAGGGGAGTACCTTCCTCTTGTTGCCTGTTGTTTGGAACTGACAAGCAAGCACCTCTTTCAAGCCGAGAGGCAAGCTCAGTGTTTTGTCACAGTAGCCTCCTAACACCCCCCCCCCCCTTCCCCAAAGGCTCCCAGCTCCCATGATCTAAAATAACATCGAACAAAACAGCGCTTCCCAAGCCAGTTGGAAATTTACACTTGGAATGTTCTAAGTCAGTGTTCTAGAACTGAGTGGGGGGGGGGGCTGAAAGCCGCTCGTGTTTCTGCAGAGTGGGCGGGGCGGAGCAGGTTCTGGAAAGAGTGGGGGCGCCGTGCCTTTTAGGACCAGTCAGCCCAAGCAGTGTGAACAGAAGGAGGAGGTTCTCCTCGTTGAGTCTCCTGGGCCTCTATATGAGTCTATCTGGCTTAGCCAGGAGGGCGAGAGAGAGAGAGAGAGAGAGGAGAGAGAGAGAAAATGCGCTACCCATAAATATTTAGCTCTCACTGGAATGGAGCCTCTCGTTCAGGACTAGGATATGTCGCCATCACCCATCTGTGAGGGGGGGGCGGGGGGGGGGGGTGGAAAAAAAGCTTTAATACTCCATCTGGGGATATTAGCACACTGATAGATTCATGTAGCAGCGTTCAATTGTGTTCCTGTTAGGATGAGAACCAGATGCTCGATTGAGGTGCTGTCAAAGGTTTTGATGCGCGTGGCGCTAAGCCAGGGGAGTTGATTTCAACAGGCGTGGAGAAATGATCCAATTATGCTGGAATTAGCATGAGGAGGACTCTCCTTGGGAGAACGTTTCAGCCTCTCGTGCTCGGTTGCGAAATAAGAACTTGAATACATCGCACCGACGCTGTGTTTGATGGTTCCGTTCAGGCATTGCTACTTCGAAAAAAAAAGAAAAAAAAAGAAAAAAGGTACAGAGCGGATGTAGGAAAATTCACAATTCGTTTTATCGCTGGATGAATCACTGCCACATTAATTCTAAACTGCCTCTCTATTGGTGCGTGCGTGTGTGTGCGTGTGTGTGCTTGTGTGCGTGCATGTGTGTGTGTGTGTGCCTGCGTGTGTGTGTGCCTGTGTGCTTGTGTGGGTATGTGTGACTGTGTGTGTACATGTGTGCGTATGTGTGCGTGCCTGTGTGTGTGTGCGTGCCTGCGTGTGTGTGTGCCTGTGTGCTTGTGTGGGTATGTGTGACTGTGTGTACATGTGTGTGTGTGTGTGTGTGTGCCCGCGTGCGTACATGTGTGCGTATGTGTGCGTGCCTGTGTGTGTGTGCGTGCATGCGTGCGTGTCTGCGTGTGTGTGCGTGCCTATATGTGTGTGTGCGCGTGCGTGTGTGTCTGCGTGCGTGTGTGTTCGTGCGTGCCTGCGTGTGTGTGCGTGCGTGTGTGTGTGTGTGTGCCTGCGTGCGTGCGTGCGTATGTGTGCGTGCCTGTGTGTGTGTGTGTGTGCGTGCGTGTCTGCGTGCGTGTGTGTGCGTGCCTGTATGTGTGTGTGCGCGTGCGTGTGTGTATGTGTGTGTGCCTGTGTGCGCGTGCGTGCGTGTGTGTGTGTCTGCGTGCGCGTGCATGTCCTGATTTCAGCCCCTGTTCTGAAGTGGATGTAAGTCACTGGAATTGAAGACGTTGCTTTTATGATGAAAGAGAAGCACAGGGACTGAGTGACTCACAGCAGCGCACACAGCCGCACAGAGTGCTCTGACCTTTGGGCAGATAAAGAGGGACAGCTGGGCGGGCGCTGGGGGGGGGGAGCCGGAAACGCAGCTGTTCGGGGACGACAAACCACGAGCGCACAGGTGGACGTGGTGGTGGTGTGGGGGGTGTTGTGGAGGGGTGAGGGGGGTAGAGGGTGTACTGCATTTTGGGGGGGAGGGGAGTAGTAGGTGTACTGCATTTGAGTGGGGGAGGGGCAGTGGGTGTACTGCATTTAGGGGGGCAGTGAGCGTACTGCATTTGGGGGTGGGCATGGGTATATTGTATTTGGGGTATGGCAGTGGGTACGCTGCATTGGGTTGGGGGGCAGTGGGTGTACTGCATTTGGGGGGGGGTAATGGGTACACTGCATTGGATCGGGGGGGGGGGCAGTGGATGTACTGCATTTGGGGGGGGTGTAATGGGTACACTGCAGTGGATGTACTGCAGCTCTCTGCTGCCTCGTCTCAGGGGATGTGGATGACTGACGTTGACTTTTGTTCCATTGTAAGAATCCGATGTGAGTCATTTGTAGATCAAGAGGGGGAGGGGGGGGAAGCCATTTGCTTTCATGTTCATATTCATATTCATAAATAATGACAACTGCGCATTTCTTAAGAAAATTGATACTGAACTTTGTTGCTCGTTATTTATTAATTCTTTTTTTTTTTTTTTTTACTGTGGTGTGTTAAGTAATTGCAGCTAATGTACCATGTGCGCAATGAGGGAATATAGACATGGCTAGTCACTAAAAGCCAAAGACAAATGCAAAATGAATGAAGGACTGACTGAATAGAACAGAGGGGCTGGCTTCTCCACAGAAGCATCGCTATGACGATGCGTGAGCTTGCGATTCTGAGTTCCGTTGTTGATCGATACTCATAGCTGGGATTCTATCTCCAGCAAAGTGCCAAGAAAGACGCATTTTTTGTACACATTGCCAGTTTGTGGGACATGAACATGCCCTGTGTCACAATTCCAGGTTTTAGGCTGTAACTGTCTTAATTGTAGTACTGTAGGAGTTACTGAAGCTAGTTTTCAATTCCAAAACCTACAAAAGGGTAGATCTCTGGGAACAGGGTTGGGGAGGCCTGGTTTAAACTATTTACTTGACGATTAAACCCCAAACCTTCTAGCCCAGTGTGTAGACACAGGGGAGAAATTTGAGTAATTCCATAAAGTGCGTGTTTAATATTGGTTTTTGGCTATTTATAGGTCGTCCTGTCCCCTCCGTCTCTCCTCCCTGTTAAGAACATGTATCTAGGGCCGGGTTCTGCGTTTCTGTATGCCTGTCTGTGTTGCACTGCAGAACATTTGAGCTTGGTGCCAATGGAACAATGAGTCACACAGTCTGTGTTTTATTCCTTCGTGAAGGACGCCGTCCAATCAGGGCGGCTCGTGCCCGAGACGGCGAATCACACGCTGCGATGATGTCGGAGCGCTTCGGCGTAATGACTCGGTAACGGTGATTCCATCCCGCGGCTGTCACACGTCTCTGGCCGCTTTCCCGCTTTATTCCTTTCTCCCGATGTTCATGAGCCCGACGTAATGGCTTCGAGATGACTCCCTCGCGGTAATCTTCGCGCGATGTCGCCACGGCGAGCTACGCTGACACGCGTTGCCGCGGCGCTGATGGTTCTCCTACCGGGGTCTCCCTCCGGGCACGTTTCCCGCGAGGCCGTTCGATTCGCTGGAGCCGTCTCTACGGCGACGTTATCCTCACTGGCTGATAAGGAGACGTGGAATTTGTTTGGCATATGTTTTATATGAGTGTGCGAATGTGTGTGAGAGAGAGAGCGTGTGTGTGTGTGTGTGTGTGTGAGAGAGAGAGAGAGCGTGTGTGTGTGTGTGTGTGCGTGTGTGTGTGTGTGTGTGTGTGTGTGTGTGTGAGAGAGAGAGCGGTGTGTGTGTGTGTGTGTGTGTGTGTGAGAGAGAGAGAGAGAGTGTGTGTGTGTGTGTGTGCGTGTGTGTGTGTGTGAGAGAGAGAGAGCGTGTGTGTGTGTGTGTGTGTGTGTGTGTGAGAGAGAGAGAGCGAGCATGTGTTTGTGTGTGTGTGTGTGTGTCCGTATAAATACAGCCATTATTAGATCGTGCTTTGGAGAGCTGCTACCTTGGAATTCTGTAAACAACTGAAAACACAAGTGCTGTAGAACTGGGGGGGGGGGGTGTGGGGGGAAACGAGTTGAAGTTATGTAAGATCTGCACAAGGGGGACGTACTAAATTTGCAGGCGGGGTTAAGAACCCGAGTGTCGCGTGAGCGTTTGTTTTCTGGGGGTCTTCTCGAAGGGGTCACGCTGAATTTGCCTCTTTCGTTCAGCCGCAGTCCTCATCCTGAGGCGCTTTATTTTTAATGTGATGAAGGGAGAACGGCTGTTCAGTGTAAGGGCGGCACAGTGAGTGAGATTCTGCAACCATGGTGACAGGCCCAGCAGTATCTAATAGCAACGGGTTGCTAGGGAGCTTGTTTGGTATCAGAAGATGGAGTAGGAGGGCTTAGTGTGTTGTGTGTGTGTGTGTGTGTGTGTGTGTGCGCTCTGGAGAGCAGGACCAGAAGAGAGGGGAAAAAAACATCGTTTTGCGATGGATGGATGAATAAAGAGATAACACACCTCTGGCTGAAATTACTTCTCTCCAGGGCTGTGTCTGCTCAACGTGCCGACACACTGCTTCAGTGCCTGCAGTCTTCAGCTATCCACCCCAGCCCTCAAAACAGCATTATTATTATTATTATGATTATGATTATTATTATTATTATTATTATTATTATTATTATTATTATTATTATTAATAATAAACCCAGCTGTCTATGATATAAATACTGTATGTGTGTGTGTTGCCTCACACAGATGTGCATGTGTATGTGTGTGTGTACAGTTAATATGCATAATATGTTTGTTTATTTTTTTTATTATTCGTGTTTATTTGTTCCTTGTTATTTTTTACCTTTATGCGTCTGTAATTAACCTTTTTTCAGTTGTGTTAATTCCCTTTGTGTAAAAATGAAAGCTGCAATGTATCCAAATATAATAGCTACCACATAGCTAATCCTTGCCAATCCTCTCCTACACTGCAAAAAACGGCTTCACAAGTGTTTTAATCTTGTAATGAGACTTAAAAGCTTATGTTTGTGTCTTAAGTAGAAAATATTATCTTGGTTTAAATTACTTTTTTGCTTGACCAGTTGAATTGCCTAACCCCGGTGACACATCTTGAAATGAGTCAAACTTTCTCACCTCATTGGCAATATTTTTGTCTTAATTACCAAAAAAAAAAAAGTAATATAAATTAGATTTGAAGTCTAAATATAAGCCTAAAATACTTGTGAAGATTGATTTATTTTTTTCAGTGTTTTCAGTCTTTTTTGTTTTTTCCCCTGACCCCCTGTATCTGTTGAAAGCAGTGATGCTTTAGTGTGCCTTTGAGTGATTGTGTTACTGACTGACAGAATGTCTCGGCGTAATATTAGCCAGTAAATCTCATCCCTCAGCTTGCTGCTTCCCCGGGGTCTGGCCAGGAAGTCACGCTGTCAATCTAACTTAAGCCCCCCCCCCCGACGGTCCCGACACTCATCTTTCATCTTCAGGACCCGATTTTCCCGCCGATGAGATCCCGCTGTCCTTGTCCTGTCTGCTCCGCTGATCGGGATGGGGGGGTGGGGGGGGTGACTGTCCCTTTTCCCGCCGAAATTGTCTTATTCTTCTGCCTAGTTGGCTTTGCAGATGTTAGGCCAGAATAGTGTTCACTGTTCTCGGCTAGAAATAGCTGTACAAAATAAGTATTGTACCTTACTGAACCCGTGTTTAGCAGTTGTCTACGACCATGAAATGCACTTTTTTGTACGTCGCTTTGGATAAAAGCGTCTGCCAAATGAATGTAATGTAATGGAAGCAGAAGAGGGCGCTCTGATTTTTAAGACAATCTCGCGCCAGCCTCCGCTGGCCCCCATGCACTCAGAAATGATGAGATAGGAGAGACCCATCCTGGTTACTCAGGAGGAGTGGGGCAGCCACAGTGCAGCGCCCGGGGACCAACTCCAGTTCTGAGGCCAGTGCCTTGGTCAAGGGCAGTGGCAGGAGTGCGCCTAACCTGACCTGCTTGTCTCGGTTAATGTGGTCGAGCAACCTGCGGGACAAACCAGGTCCTGATGAGCAGGAGCAGGGGCCGGGGGTAGAACTTTGGGTAGCTGTCGGGACAGGACCAGGGATGGACCTGGAGTCCAGATGAGAGGTCGCTCCCTGCTCGGTCCTGAACTGTCGGAGGGGATTGTGGACCAGAGTTCTGTAGTTTCGGCTGGGACTAGACGGGGAGTCACATCCCATAAACCCTTTATTGAGAAAGGCCTTCAGCGAATAGACCTGAGGGAGGTCGTTTCTGGAGGTTATAGTTTGTTCTCCAGGACGGACAGTGAAAGGAAGGGGTCTATTTGAGAGGAGCTAGAGGTGTATGAGCTAAGAGGATGTTTTACTCGTGTCCCTGACAAATATGCCTTATGATATTGCAACATTGTTTAAAAAAAAAACTAAAAAAAAAACAATTTTGCACTATGCAATTTTTATTTATTTTTTTACAGTTAATTTTACACTTAATTGATACACAATTACTTCAATATGGAATCATGGATATGTTTCACCAGTGTCGGTGAGCCAAATATGCTGATGAATAGATTTTGTGACAGGAAGAGATTAGCACTTTTGGAAGATGGATCACCTGTGTTTGTGGGAGCGGTTGAGTATTTTTGGGTCTTTTTTTGTGTGAGTTCTGCAGTTTTGGGGGGTCTTTTTTTTGTGTCATCCAGCAGAAGGATGGGTGAAGGGCTCTCATTAGCGATTTGAGCATCTGTCCCCATTGCTTCGTCTGCGGAAATAAACAGAACGAACGAAAAAAAATCCTTGAGCACAAGGCTCACTTCTTAACCACACATCCGTTAACCTGTCTGATCCATTTTCACCACTGCTCATGATCCAATCACAATCAGAGCACAAAGCCCAATGGGAAAGGATCTTTCACAAATATGCAAATTTGGCAGCCCCACAAAGCCATGCCCCCTTTATACACCCTCTTTCTGCTTCTGTGTTTGTGATCGGCAGATACAGCACTACCCCACCCAACTAAAACGTCCTCACAACGTTGCTGCCATGCAGTGCCGCTGTTGGAACATTGACAAAACATTCCGGTAACATTGAGAGAACGTTTCGTGTTGGCTGGACCGGGTCAGGGAGTTTTGAGGTGCCCCTGAAATGTGACAGAGAGGAACAAGGTGAGGACTCCGTTGGCGACGGGCTGCGGTTAAGATCTTAGCGCGCCGCCAAAAACCGCCGCCCGACTCTGTGGGAGTCGGGTGTGAAATGTCCGCCGGAGCGGACATGACGCTAGCGCTAACGCTAGCGCGACGGCCGTGCGGTTTGACCTCGCCTGGTGTCGTCGCCGCCGGTGACCTTGCTATCCCGTTACGACCGCTCAAAGATCCTGGGCGACGGCGAGCGAGAGTGTTCTCAGGCGAGGTGTGATGGGTAATCTGCCCCCCCTGTGATCTTGCCCACCTGAGATGCTGGCCAGGCCTGGTCGGTTACTGATTGTAGCAGCGTGCGCTCGTTTGAAGGCCCCAATTCGAAGCCGTGCTTCCAGGAGCCCTGATTGTCCCGAATCCAGCTCACCGCTGACCCCCCCCACCCCCCAAATCTGCAAAGGCATTTGTTGGAAATGTGTTCATACGCCTCCGCGCCGGCTGTATCAAAGCAAAGAATCGCAAACCGGTGGAGATTTGAACTCTGGAGTTATTTTATACTGACCTGCCGATGATAAAAAGTACCTCTTCTGCAAAGCCATGTTTTTATATTTATATAAAGTGGAATAGAAATGGGGTCTCCTCAGGAGCGTTGGGGGCAGTGGGGGGGTGACGGTGCTGTTTTGTGTAAGTCACGGTCGTCTCTGCCGCCCACGGACTCCCTCCGTCTCGCCTAATTCGCCTCCTTTCAGCAGCTCATAATGGGGGGGGGGAGGAAGCCAGCGGGCGATGTGGAGACGGGCACAGGACGCAGGCAGCCATGCGATGTCGGTCAGCCCCTAGGTTTACGTTAGATGCCCAATTAAAGACGTAGGACTCTGGCGACCTGGCTGCGTTCTGTTCTGATCTGAGCTGGCATCATGCTGCGGGCTGCAATCTCACGACCAAAAAAAAAAATATTAAAAAAGCACAAGAGGGTTATAGGATGAGGGGGGCAAGATTTCACAGTTTATAAAAATTTGATCAGAGGCTGGAGTCTTGTGTTGAGGGCGTAAGCACAACTCCTCCGATGGCTTTCTTTATGCACGACCAGCTCTGTTTACTCTGAGGGTGTGAAGCGCGGTGCGTAGTGCAGTCGTTTTCGTTTCGGTCTGAAATACAAGCCCGGAGGGGGTGGAGTGGGGTGGAGGATGGTGCTTCAGCAGCAGAGATGAACTATCCGGGATAGTTAGTTTGTAGATTTCCCTGCCACAAGAGTCCATTGGATCAGAGTTTATGAAGGAAAATTGAAGAGCGAAGGTGAAAAAAAAAAAAACCCAAGTGCTCCCTTTCCCAAGAAGTCCCTAGCAGTGGACATCCTGTTTAGTTCCCGAACATGCAGATACGTACTGTACCACTCTCATTTCCAAATGTCTTCTGTATTTAGGGAATGAAAGGAGGGGGCGAAAAAAAACCCCAAAAAAAACCAAGATAACCGTCTTCATTAAAAGGTCCGGTCCCACAGTGCCCACAGATTCGGCTCGGTGTTTGTGAGGCTACGCCGCCCGAATCTGGGCCGCCGTCCAAAGCAAGCCGGCTTCCGCTCGCGGGAAACGCTTGCCAAACTGTCCCAGGTGACACAGGTGAGCCGCACGGAGCTGAGATGTAATTTGGTGCCGCACTTCCATCGCTGCTTCACCTTACGCTCTTCTTCACACAAATCAGTGTGTACCAGGAGTGTCGTAGTGGGGGGGGGGGAGGGCCCTCGAAAAGCCCTGGAATGATGCGTGAGAGGCATGGATCAAGAGAGGAAGGGGGCCCACAGAGACTGCTTATGTATAGGGCCCGGAATTGTGTGCTACACCCCTGGCGCGTACACCTCGCAAATTGGACCCGTGGTTCCTCCGGGCCTCCCTCCCTGACACTGCGGGGGCCGTGCGGGGCGTCATGTGACTATACCCATGTCTCTCTCACTAGGGTCTTGTGTGTATGAGCATGTTTTTCTTTTCTACCAATTTATGGGGGCGGCAATGTAGTATAATGGGTAAGAAACTGGTCTTGTAACATAAAGGTTGCAGGTTCGAGTCCCAGGTAGGACACCGCCGTTCTACCCTTGAGCAAGGTACTTAACCTGCATTGCTTCAGTATATATATCCAGCCGTATAAATGGATGCAATGTAAATGCTATGTAAAATGTTGTGTAAGTAGCTCTGGATAAGAGCATCTGCTAAATGCTTGTAATGTAATATGATTTATGTGTTTCTGTTGCTGCTGTGGTAGTGTGTGATGTCAGGTTATTGCGTGTACTATGTGTCCCGCCTGCTTTTGATGTTGATTGGTGGTTTGCCCAGCAGCTAATTACCTGTCAGGGATAAATAAAGTTTATTGAATTGAACTGAAATGAATGTGAAGAAAACAGGACTGTAACCATAGCCAATGATATCAGGGGCATATATATATGTGTGTATATATATATATATGTATATAGGTGGTATGTGTATGGTAAACTGTAGTTCCTAAGCCAGCTGGAGCTGAATAAAGTGGAGCTAATCAGACAAACTAGCATAGAAATAGAGTGTCCCTGCTATCGTCGCTGTTCATTAAAGCGGCCTGCCTCTGTGTTTGCGCATTACGGGCATTTAGTGCACAAATTTGTGCTCTTATGTCTAAGTGCTATTTCATTACCTTTCATTTCATCATCCGATTTTTCCTTGAATTCAGACGGTTTGTGCAGCAGACTAACTCTGCGTCTCTGTCGTCCCTGTATCTGGCCATTTGCCCATTCAATGGCTTTCAGAGGAGGAAAATCTAAGGGATCAGAAAGTAGAAGTTGTCGTGTGTTGCTTCCGCCCGTGAACTCGGCCAGCTGATTCCACAGATTAGTTCTACCTCCTGGCCGAAGAATTGTACTAATTGGTAAAGGTGACTTGAACAAAAATACTGGGGAGGACTTTTACTTTCTGAGCCTGGGTTTTCCTCCTCTGCATGTATGCATTGCAGTACCTCTGCAGCATGAATAATTTTTTTGTTGTGTCATGCAATGTCAGTGCGAACAGAAAACAAAAGGAAAGCCTTTTTTCACTGCAGCATATAGCTCAGTCAGAGATGGAGCTGATCTGCCCGTGCAGTCGCTGTGATAGAGAAAAGGGTCAGATGCTTTCATGGGAAGTAAAGTGAAAGTGCGGTTTTAAGTACACTAACTGGGATTTAGTTCAGAAAATACTTACGGCATGCTTTTATTAACTACTTTTTCTTGTAAGGGCAACCCTGAGGGTGATTAGCATACTCTTTCTGACTATACTTCCAGGAGGCTTTTAGGGATAATCAGAGCAGATCCAAAAGGTATCCACCAATCGCCACTGGCCTTGTTCTGTTTTTAGTTACCAATGTGCCCTGTGATTGGTGGGGAGAGCTCCTTTCTGACTTTTATGAATTCATGAAAGCAGGCAGTAAATTGGGTAGACATCATGTGCGCAGACTGGTAATTTTTTTGGTAATATGGATTCTGGATGCTTTGACCTGTAAATTAGGATGCGTTACAAGAAACGCAGGATCACGTTAAACAAGATTAACTACATAATCGGGGCAGCTGTAACTGCCAACTGCTAGATTAAACAGCCGTAACATTGTGGCCTGGCTGCTTAAGCAGATAATAGCTGTAGCCTTTGTGTGTGTGTGTGTGTGTGTGTGTGTGTGTGTGTGATTCCTCTGAAGCGTCTGCTTGATGCCGTAGCATGAGAGTGCGCTGTACAGGTGAGCGTTCAAAGAAGAGGGTATGTGCCTGGGTTGGTGTGTGTCTCTCACAGAGGGGGAAAGCCACTTAACATTCAAAAGGACCTGCCGTAAAAATAACAGACTTAGCTGTTCTGAGATTTTTTATTTATTTTTTTTCATAAATTTTTCATTATCTTTCTTAACCTTCTCCCAGTGGACTTTTATATGAACAGATCCATACACGGCTCACTGGCTCTGAAGTATTATTATTTTTTAATTAATAATGTTGTGATTGAGTTGAGACCTATTTCTAATCAGAAGGACGATCTTGTGTGAACAATGAACCTTTATAGTAATTGCTGTGTTATATTCTTCGCATCATAAAAATGGAGTGAAATTTTTGATCTTACGTGGAGTTCTCAACCTATCCACCCTAGGATCCTTATTAATTGGACATATATTAGCATTTCCTTATTCTGACTGTTGTTAAAATATATAAAAAATGTATATACAAAATATATTGTGAAAATAAGCTCAGCATGTCTAAAAAATTAAGTTTCTGCATTGTGCGTGAAGAGGAAATTCAATTTCATAATATTCTCATTTGTTTTTCTTTTTTCGATTTATGTTTTTCATCCGCACCAAAGAGCACCTCCCAGCTAATTTTTTTTAGCACTAAAAGTTCTTTTTTTTTTACCATCTACCCATGTAGCACTCCATTCTCTGCTTTAAAAAAAAATTCAAATCAAATCTGCATTGTTTCAGAGCAACAGAAACCCGTAAGGCAGCAGGATACCGCCTGATGGCTGGCGCTAGCAGCTGCCGGAGAGGGGAGAGAGGGCGGGAGAGCGGGTATCCCACTCCCGCTCCGCTCCCCAAAGCAAAATTAGAGCATTGTTTACTATTAGTAATTACTGCCGCCGTGGGACTTGTTATATAAAACAGTGGCTCTGGTCTACGAGGACTGCCTAATTCGAATGTTTCCGCGAGAAATAACGGTCCCATTCCGCCAGCTAAAATGGCGCCTCTGCGGCTGGGGGCTCCCCCAGGCCTCCCCTGCCTCTGCTGCCGTGACAACAGTATGAATGTTTACAAGTCTTGCCGCCATGAGAGCCCTAACGGTGCTCAGCCGACACTTACGATGATGGAAGAACGCTCTCCGCGCACGAACCTCCATGTTTTTTTTTTTTTTGTTTTTTTTTAACACGGCGTGAAATCCGGCCTAAGTGTCTGACTGGCCGAGATGAGATGCATTCATTTGGATTCCTTATCTCTCTCCCCCCCCCCAACCCCAACCTCTCTCTTCCTTTTCTGCAGATAGAAGATGCATTTGCTCCAACGTGTCTGAGGTAAGGAGCCACAGTCGTTCGAGGAGGCCATTCAACATTCCGAGCAAGCGTTTTTTAAAAATGTGGGGGATTTCAGTTCTTTGCGAAAGTGCAACTAAATCGTGCAGGGCCTTGGGATTTGGAAAGCCTTCTCATGTGTCTGAGGACTTCTTCTGAAACCCATTCAGGGGTTTTATATAAAAACTTGCAGCTTGATTCCTGGCATCTCAGGACCTTCAGTGAGACGCGTCTGATTGCGGCATCTTCAACAAGACATGTCTGAGTCATTTTGCAGCGTAAACACGAAATAATGGAAGGAACCGTGGCTCAAGAACTCCGGTGTATCTCAATTCAGAGTTCATTTTTGAATGATGAATTAAATTCATTTGTGCAACAGTACTAACCGATGACTCCTTAGCTGTTCGATATGACCTGTTTCTCTCTCTAGGGAATGTGGGTAAAAATGGCACTAAACAGGTACCTCTGTCTCATTACATTACATTACGTTTGTCTGGCAGACGCTTTTATCCAAAGTGACGTACAGTAATGTATACGGAAGGTCATTGGGACAACAGCAAAACACAAGCCCGATAAGGTACAGTACTCATCATGCAACAGTTATTTCATAGCTGTGGACACATTAAGTCCAGTTCACAAAGTAAGCATAGGCTAGGTCAGAGAGTTATGGTAAGTCAAACTAGGATGCCATGACGACAAGCTACAACATCCAAGATACCGATACTGATAGTGCAATGTAAATGCTGGATGGACAGACAAGTGTAACATTGTGAAAGTGCTACAGGAACAAATTAGGAATGATTTAGAAGGATGAAAATGATAAGAGCAATGCACACTCCATGCCTTTGGGGCCGAGCTCATCTGACTTCCCGTGCTGGCTTCCTGCTTGTTCTGTTCCGTCACCCTGTGTCTGACCCCTTCAGGCCCGCCCAACACTCCGGTCCCTTGTACGGACAGCATTAATGATCAGGGTAGCTGTGTTCCCTTTCTTCTAACCCCCCCACCCCCCACTTCCTGTCACTCAAACTTCACCTGAGGAGCACGGCGTCTCGAGGTCCCGCCCCCCCCTTTTCAGAGTGGATGACCGCCGTAGTCACGGCAACGCAACCGGCTTTTTTTTCGGGGAGCAGGACGGCGGAAACCTCGGCGTGAGGAGTTTCTGCGGACCGTAGCGTGAGCCTCATGAGGGACGTTCCTTCGCCGTCCGCCCGCTCGAAAACGCTCTTCTGTGCTCCTGGGA
This sequence comes from Anguilla rostrata, assembly GCF_018555375.3. NCBI lineage: Eukaryota > Metazoa > Chordata > Actinopteri > Anguilliformes > Anguillidae > Anguilla > Anguilla rostrata. The sequence goes on along the minus strand of NC_057945.1, from coordinate 36,871,555 downwards.
TCAGAAGCTAAAGGGCGTTGAAATATTGTGCTGCGCTTGTTTATGGAGGCATTAAAATTTATGTCGCTGAACGTTGAGCCTGGATAGATTAGCTGTTCTTTTGTGGGGAGCTTTTTTCTTTCGTTTTTTTTTTTTGCTCATTGCCAGTTGTCACAAGGGTGGTGGGTCGGCGGATTTTACAGTGAACTTTGGAGACTCAAACTTGTGCAACCCAAGTGGGGTGTTTTATTTACAAAACTGCCCACGACTATTATACCAACATTTATATACAAATATAAAACAAAAAGAAACTGCACATGTTGTATTGTACCCATGCAATTACACCCACCTACTGCCAGCCAGCCTGACCGCAAATTACCTGCTTATTGGGATGGCAGGTATGCCATCCCGCCAAGTTACGCCTTGGCGAGGGCATGCCCCATACCTACACATATACTTTACATTATCGGGACTCTACCATTTGCATACAATATTCAGTTATCTCCCAGAAGAAATTACAGTATATTTTTACACATAGAAATCATTATACATCAGTTGCTACTTTATATCTAATAATCATATATGTAATTGAGTACGAGAAAATAGCTCCCCCTGTCTAAAATAGACAATTCTTCTTGTCCAGCGCTTCCAATAAAATTGCACAGAATCGTGACATTCGAATTACGTCACTCCAATTTGAACACGGAACAAAACGGTACGGCGGTTAGTGGCGATTTACATTGCGTGTACTGAACATGGTATACTAGAATAAATCTGTTTAATGTTTGAAACCAGATGTGTATGTTTAAGTAATTTTCTGTACATCATGGTGGTGAACAGATGTAGGCTACAGTAGCGAATGTGTTTTTTTGGTGATTATACAGTTATATAAGGCAGTTTAACCGCTCCACTGCCATTGACCCCCTAGCAGTACTGAGGTTCACACATAGAAAAGGTATGAAGTGGGTAATCAGATTATGAGTAATGTGTTATGTAGCCTACCCCATGTTACGTGTTTTCCTAATCAGTGTTATGAAAGCACACTGAATTAAGTATGAAATTATCAATCTGGTGAAGTGGAAATAAAATGTGCATTTTCAGTTTTATCTTCATCAAATAGACAAGATAGTTTTTCCTTAGCCTGATAATCCCAACATAGCTGCAAATTTATTTCCATTCAGCTAAAGCATCTTGCGTGAGCTGCATGGGAATTCATTTTCATTCAAATAATTGCCCTCCAGCACACTTGTGTGCGCTAGTTCATTGTTCCATCTGATTTTACTTAATTAGGTTTGATTGAGCGTTCTGCTGAATACAGCTCTGTCTTGATATACCAAAAGATGCTTGTCAAGGGGTTTACTCAACTCTTCATAACAATGTGCTACTTAAAAGATGTATGGGTTTTAGCACAGTTTTCATAACATATAAAATAGTTCAGAAATATTTGCATGAAAATACACAATTGTCAATTAGCAAACGAAAAGGACATAAAATAGACATTGCTGTTCTCTTAATGGTTGGAGTAAAGTATCATTGCACTCAAATAGATACAGTTCTGATGCATATTGCCATGTGCATCATTGGCACTAAAAGAGAACTTACTGGGCAATATAAACCATAAGATTTAAATTAAAGAAAAAATAATGAAGTCACTAATGTAGATAATAAATAATAGCTTACATATTTGTTGCAATACAAAGTAATATAATGATTTGTGATATAATACTGTTTTTTATTTTATTTATTCAATTAGCTTACATATAAAGCTACTGGTTTGACTGTTATCTTGTCCACTGATATATCCTAGTGACATTTTTATGGTGAATAGTCAATGAAACACCGTCTTGGCGAACAGATGAAAACCCGGCTACATTTGGTTGAAAAGTGAAAGTTTTCTAGCCAACTAGGACGTGGCCAGACTATATCCGGGCAAAGCCTGGGCTCTTTTGGGGTTAACCTAGTCCGTTCAGGTCAAAACATCTCTCAACCCAGATTTAAAGCCCTCATCAAGATTCTAGCTTTTGCTCAGTATGATTGTTGGAGTGGTGAGTCTGCATTTTCATTAGTATATTTCATGACGGCGTCTGACTGTGGGGAGTTGCTTGGGTGCCGCCGTTCTGGAGAACAAAGTTCTTAATGCAACTTCAGTCTCTACCCTTTGACCCAGAGCATAATAAACCAATCAGATTTTTTTCCTCAATGATTAATGATATTGCCAAGCAAATTTTCAACAGACATGCATAATCAGGGGAGATTGTTTGAGAGAAAACGGGACAGAGAGAGAGAGTGAGAGAGAGAGAGAGAGAGAGATAGAGAGGCAGGCTGCTCGGCTTTGGTTCTGGAAAAAAAAAAATTGAAGAGAAGCTCCCTGGGGACCTGAAACATCACCGCTCATCGCCGTAGTAACGATCAGTAAAAACATTTCCCATGGGACATCCTCCAGGGCTACCCCAACTCCTCCTCCCATCTCCGCTTCACGTGTTTTTCCACCTCGACCAACGATTACATCAGTATCAAAACTCAATTATACTGACAGCATCAGGGCTTAAACTGTGAAACCTCAATCTCGCTTGTTCAGTGCGGACTATGTAGGGGTTAATTCTGGCTCAACCTTGGCTGGGAAAAGAATCGGAGTCTGTGTGATTAGAAACAGAAATGGATTTTTTTGCATTCTGGGACTAAGTATGTGCAGGTGTCCATTATTACATTCTCTTGTGTAACCTCAGGCAATCTTCCTTACAACATGGTTGTTATTGATAACAAACAAGAATGTTCTGCCACTGGTGGACAGTGGTGACCTGACTGGGCCAATGCCACCACTGACAAGAAAACATTCTCTCAACTACTGGAATTGGTAGCTGTCTAATTTTTTTGAAATTTTATTCTCTTTGTCACATCCAGATGTTTTCTTGTTGTGTCCCGGTGAGTTCTACACAAGCTGTTGGCAAGACTCTGAACAGTACTCCACATGTTTCATTACATTACATTACAGGCATTTAGCAGACGCTCTTATCCAGAGCGACTTACACAACTTTTACATAGCATTTTTACATTGTATCCATTTATATCCATTTATACAGCTGGATATATACTGAAGCAATTTCAGGTTAAGCACCTTGCTCAAGGGTACAACGGCAGTGTCCTTACCCGGGAATCGAACCTGCGACCTTTCGGTTACAAGCCCAGTTCCTTACCCACTGTGCTACACTGCCGTTTCACTGAGTGAACTCACTGATCTGGAATCAGCAGGGAGGGAGTGAGCGGTTTTGTTTGGGGTGGGCCTCAGCTGAAGGTTGACTGTGCAGGACTCGGGGTGTTCCTTGGAGGTTCCTGTGCGCTGACCTCTGATCTGGGATCAGTGGAAATCGAGGACGTGCCTTCAGGACGCGGTCCAGGGCGTCAGACCAGTGAGTCGACGGGACCCTGTGCTCCGTCTGTCCGTCATCCGTCTTTGATCCCCTGCCACTAAGCCAGACGGCCACTCCCCTCTCTGCCACTGCGGCATCCGATTGGTCAGCACGGACAGACTCCCCCCCGCCCCCCTGACACCAGGCAGCAACCGGTTGCCAGGATACGCAATCATAAACAGGCATGGGGAGAATACGAATGTGGGGGTGAGAGATGCTCATCGCGCGGAGAGGTGCGGAGCGATTGTGTTGGGGTGGGCAATACCATCGGTCAGAAAAAGGCGCAGATTAACCTTTTCCTGCTTCTAAGCCGTGTTTCCTCGTTGTTTCTGCGCAGCTGCGTCCCTTCCCTGACTGCGTTTTTCCAGCGTGTTTCTCAAAGCTGCTGTTTCCCCAGAGCACAAAATGGTCTGCCGGGAGTTGGACAGGTTTTTTTTGTTTGTTTTTTTTTTTTTGTTTGTTTTTTTAAATCATTGCAATGTACTTGCACAGCTGTTGTCAAAATTATAGGTTTGGTGGGGTGCATTGGAGGCTTGGGGGCGGGGTCGAGTGTGGGCGGGGTGGGGGGGGAGCAGGGGCGGGGGGGTGCCAGGAAATGCGTCATGCTGACCTGCAAAATGTAGGATTCTAATCATAGGTTGTTTGGAATGATGGATGCTTAGCAACGGTAGCCTTGCTAGCCTTCTTTTTTTCTCCTCCTCTGGAGTCAAATCACTGATTTGATGGATTCGGCCGCTTAGTGGTGGGGACTAAGCAATAGACGGGACAATTAGGGTTTGACAGTCTATCCTGCACCCGCAGGATTGAAAGCTCGCTCACGGCCAATCCGGTTCTGAGCACCCCCCCCCACCAACCCCCCATCCCCCACCCCAACCTGCCACTCCACCCCTGCTCTTTGCCCATGGTCTCAATCCTCTTAGAGTTAATGGAGACTTTCACCTCGAAATGTCTCTGTGTTCACCCACCCCAGGACTTGTATCAGTCATCGGAAGCAATGGGGGGGGGGGTAGGGGCGGGAGGTCACCCCCTTCCACGGGGCGACGTTTGACACGCGTTAAAATACTGGGGTTGCATTATTCAGGAGGGCAATTTATGGCCCATATTATCCCATGAATCATGCAAAGGAAAATCACTTTCAATTAATGCACAAAGAAGCGGAGTGGCAGAGCGAGTCGAGATGACGGGCAGTTCGGCAGTTGGCATTTTTTGGGCGCTGTCTGCAGCGGGAGCGAGAGATAGCGTTTGCTAGCATTAAAAAACAGCCAGGATTCTGACTCTGTGCTAATTGCTATCGGGAGAGAGCGATGTTTCCATCCTGCTGGATTACAACCTGTTCCCTTCGATGTTCTGCCGATAGCAGAGTACTTGTCGAACCAAGGCATCTCTCGGTTTAACTTCCTGTTATTTGCAGCCTGTCCAGATTCAAGAGATTTTGTTTTTATGATTTTATGTATTTGTATTAAGGTCTAGATAGCCAGTTTTAAAGATAGCGTTGTCTCCTCGCGTTATGAAATCTCTGTCCCTCGCTCTTTTGAGGAAAGCGCGGGCGGCATCTGAAGCTGCGAGCCGCGCGTGTGCACAGGAAAAGGAAGTGCATCATCAAGATGGTCCATGAAAGCATTTCCTTTTCCCCCCACGGTATTCCAAAGCCAGGAAACAGGTACATCAGCAGGGCTTTCAAATGTGCACAGGGGAGCTTCTGTTTACACAATCCTGCACTATTAAGCAACATTTTATTTCCTTAGTGTATTCCGATGGGGGCTAATGCTGATAAGTAATCGTGCACATATTGCCAGGGTGCACTACACAACACCGTGCCCACGTGGTCGACTGAAGTAGGTGCGTGTAGCCATTTTGGCTCTGCGGTATGTTAAATGACACATAAAGCTGTTCTCTGAGCTAGTTTACCTCGCGGTTATTATGCAACATGCACGTGTAATGAGAGTTTTTAATTGATCGTTCAGTTGGAAACAACACCTAAATATTTGAAATTAAGCCAGAGGGGGAATGTTTAATTTAACCTGCCAGGAGTGCAGATTAAACTAAACATTAGGCTGACTTTAAAATACCTGGTATTGAGTCTTTAAGAGCAGTTTACATGCAAAGAGCACGTACCTATTCTTTACAGCGTAGATGGATAATAATCACCAATAAAATAAAATAATGACAAACGCAAGGCTTTTACACATATAATTTAGTGATAATATAATTTTAGCATGGTAAAAGACAATGGATATGAATGAATGTATAGATGAATTTTCAATTCAACTAAGCAATGAAATATTAAAATACTGTGTAATAAAATCATCCAAAGGCTAACATAAGAAGTTGAGTTTTTGGCTTGCTTTTAAACTTATCAGTTGTTGGTGCCTCCCTAATATTAAAAAGCAAGTGGCTCAATTGTCAAATAAGATTTATGGGACTGGCTTGGTACCTCTAGAGGTGTTTGATGCCTCTATAGAACACATATAGTTTAGGAGGTTCAGCAGATGCAGAAACATAAACCAAGATAATTGTGCTTATTCTCTAAGAATATTAATATAAAACCGGTGTGTGTGTGTCAGGTTGGTGTAAGCAGTTGTGTATTGAGTCATTTAAACACACATTTTAAACACACATTAAATACACAAAGCACAGCGTGGCAGAGGGGACTGTCCACCTGAATAGATCTCAAATTCCAAACGGAATGCTCAGTTTTTGGTTTGCGGTCATAAAACCACTTACATAATTACATTTGCAAATACTCAGCTCAAGCTTGCTTAACTGGCTATGTTAAACATTTAATATCTCCTCATGTTTAAAGATACCTGAAGGTCTTCTCCAAAAAAAAAAAATTACAAAATTAGTGCACTTCACAGATTTAATTCAACCCGTGTTTCTCGTGGGTGTTTGAAATTGTATCTTAGTGCTTTCTGTAAGTCAAAATTTGTTATACTAAATTGTAGGATAATTGTTTGTTTGGACATGACTAAAATTAGTTTGACAATAGTATAACAACTTATATTACTTTTATCAAGTAAAAACAAAAAATATATGTTTTAACAGCTAGTTTATATTATATATAATTGTTGTTCCAAACACCAGCAGGGAAAGTCTGTTTTTGGTGGACATCTTCATTTTTGCAGTACGTCTAAACCTCCATTACGTGCTGCCTGAGGCCTAAGCACTATTAAACCTTCAGCGTGTTTATGAAGATTAGCCGATGAGACAGCTCATATTGTGATTGGACAGGGGGCGGACATTCAGCTCTGCATGGACAAAACTGAATGCTTGAACTGGTGAATTGGGCCGCGGTGTAATACGCTGATTAGGGAACCGGGCTGATATCTAACATTAATCGCTTCGGGTGAACGGCCAGCCATATAAATGGATTGTATTTGTAAAACGAATGTAATCTGTGTAAAGTGCTCTGGATAATAGCGTCTTGTCAAAGCCAAATCCATAAAATTGGTCACAAGTCTTGTAGGGTTGCACGGTATACCGGTCCTAATAAAGTGCTGCAGTACTAAAATAAAAAAAAAATGGTACTATACCAGCTTTTTGCTAAATTCAGTACTTTATGAAAACCTAGTTGAAATAGCTTTCTTCAGCAAAATGCCCGCTATCCCTTGAAAAATAAATACTGTGCCTTTAAGAATGGAAGCGAACGTTAACCTAGTGAGCGTGTCTCATGTCCTGTGTGTGTGTGTCTTCTACAGACCTAGCAGAGGAAGAAAGTAAATATTTTGCACCTTAGCCAACAGCGTGGTGTACTCATACTGTTACACATAAGATGAGTTTGCACATTAAGCTGCTTGCACTCTATCTAAACCGTGCCCAACGTCTTAATGAACTTACCAATAATCTGCTGTGCAATAGTCACACTACATTAGGTACGGCAACCCAATGGCCTCTTAAAGTCCAGGGCAGGTGAGTCTTGTGGTGTAATTACTGTTCGACTGTGAGATGAATATGAGCCAGGGCAGACAGAGCCAACGTGTCCTTTCCTCAATCCTCTCTGATTGCACCCTCGGAAAACAAAATATACACTTAGGAAGGTGGTGAATCAGCTTCCCCCCCCCCTAATCTTTGCAGTCCAAGGATAATAAACAGGTATGGGGTGTAGGGGGGGGGGGGGCGGTCAACTTTGTTGAAATACATGCTACTAAGGAAGCTAGAAAGGTTCTGCTTGACTTCTCTCTTCAGGATTGAGCCAAATTGAAGTCTGCTTAATGCTATTACTGAAAGCGAGGCGCATCGAAGTGAGTGCACGGGCGCATTGATTGGTTTTGGAATGGCGCCCAGCTGCCTCTTCCTTTTTAAATAACGAAGGCACTTCCTGTGATGCGTACGCTACATCGCTACTTCACAGCGAAGCTCAAACGGTTCTAATTTCACAGCTTCTTGCTCATTGACTGGGCTGAAAGGTTAAAATCTCTTTGTCAATATTCACATTCCCGGTGTAGAATTAGGGAAACTGTTCTGGAGATCGTGTTTGTTCGGGAACACATAGCAATGGCGGGCCCAGCAGATTATTGGGCCTGCCTACACCGTATCTGGCCCTGTCTGTACTGGCCTTGAAACCATAAACGGGGTGGTAATTATCATTGATTAAAATGTGATGGATCACCCTGTGTACCCTTTGTGTTTTATTGCAGTAGTTGTTGCCATGACACCGTCAGTAAGATGGCCATGCCGTACTACAGTATGCATGAACGGTAACTAGTTTAACTCACAGGCCATAATGAGACTCCATACCACAATAACGAGTGGGACGCTGTGTTTTATAATTCAGTTTGTGTTCCAGTCTAAATCCCCCATGTCTCTTTTTAGCTGCTGTTGTTGAATAAACAGGGAGGTGAAGCAGTTTGGTGGTTCGGGCTGCTAAGATGGCGGTATTCAGTGTCAGCCCATGGTCTGTTACCGAAACGAACATGGCGGTGTTGGCATTGGCCAGCAGACCCATAGCATGGGTCTAAAACTTTACTTTCTGACCCCCTGGACTTTCCGCCTCTATCAGTGATCTTCTGCAGGTATACTCATATCTGCCCTCCAGGCCGGTAGTGCTGCTGATTTTCTTTTCTACCCGATAGTTAATTGATTGATTAATGCCCCCTGATTGGCCAGAGGCTAAATTCACCTGGTGTCACAGGTTTAAATCAGTCCTGATTAGAGGGGGAATGAAGACCAGCCTCGAGGGTGTAGGGTGGTTTATACCGTGGAAGTGTGCCCCTTATCAGACACCCAAACGAAAACAGTCTGCTTTCACTGTGTTGACAGGGAGGCAGCAGGTGTGCTGTACTCATTTGCAAAACATCCTACCGGATCAGCTTTATGTAAACCTTGGGTTCTCCATAACACAGTGCAATCGTGTTTGGGTATTGTTGGGAAGCCGATGTCGCGGAGAACAAGTTGGTGTTCTTTGTGGCGGGGTGCTAACTGAAGATCTTGATACTTATGGGTCCGCGCCCAGCCAGATGCTAACCCAGCTAACCCGATGTACTATGCTTACAGAGATAGCGCAAGCAGGATTGTTTATGTAGTGGTTTGTTATGATGAGTGTGTGTCGGTTTGATGATTTGGGGTTGTATACCTATCTTTAGGTATGTAAGTGGAAAAGTGCAATGGTTCGAGGAGACTCATAAATATGACCTGACTGACTGTAAGCATAGGGTTGTAACTAGGCAGCTGTTTCGTAGGTGACTTAGGTGCATTAACTGTCTTAACTACTGCTTGTATTTTTTCCATAGATTGCGTTGTTGCCATTCTCGTTGTGTTAGTGTTAATCAGTTTAACCTTCAGGGTCCAAGTTGAACTATGCGGTTGTTCCCTGCACTTGGACCGGTACTTCTCTCTAGGGGTTTCGTCATACTTGTTCCTGGTTATGGTTATACACTTTGTTGTACGTCGCTCTGGATAAGAGCGTCTGCCAAATTCCTGCAATGTAATGTAATGTAATGACCTCCTGAGTACTTGTGTATACCGAGCTCACTACACACACTTTTTCACCATTGTGTGCTGCCATTATTGAACACGCCGTACAGTAAACTGCATTCACTCTAACCTACCGTTCTTCTTTGATTTACTGCTGCACACCTAGTTTTAAGGTCCTTAGCATAAACACAGAACTGCACCCCGTAGTCACTCACCATTAACACTAGTGCCATGGCAAGTATTTATGCAGGGTACACGCGCGCCAGAGGCACGTCCACGTCTACCAAGATGGATAGCGATCGGTGAAGAGCCACACTACTGGTCCTGCAGTTTCACTCTGCAAGTTCTTCTTCTCTCTACACCAATGACTGTTTGAAAACCCCTATCAGAGGGCATAAGGTTATAAATAGTCCATTATTTTGGAGTCAGATAACCAAGATGACATTAAATTAAATCCCTGTTCCAGTAGCAGCGGGTAAAACTGCACGCGTTCCTTCACCACTCGGATACTTCCTTTGTTTGTTGTATCTGAGGAGTTTCAGATCCCTGAGTATCCCTGCATAATCATCTGCACTCTACCTGCAGCAGTTGATTGTGAAGTGGATTCCGATGAGTATTCGGCTGTGATGGACTTCACATTGAAAGGAAACATCATGCAAACACATCAGAGGACAGCACACTTTTTTTTTTCTTCACGTTTTTAATTTTCACTGATGAGACGGGTCTGCAAATTTGATTCTGGGATATAAAACTCCAATTTACTGAGGCCATTGCTAATTACCATCAAGGATGGGGAGGGTGGGTGGGGGGGTGGGGGATGTGCCTTTTTCATGTAGTGGCACATTTCTGCTAATGATAATTATGTAAATCAACGCAGCTGCAACTTGTTACTCTGAATAGCGGCATCACTGTATTTAAGGGTCGCATTGAGTGTGAGGAAACCGCAGTTTAGCGTGGAGTGTAACAGGAAATAAAAAGTTTTCCAAAGAGCAATTAGAGGTTTTTGGAAGAGGTTTTCGGTCTTCAAAGTCGGTATCTCTCAGCATAAATGGTGCGCTTGTTCTGGAAGATGATCACTGAAAAAGGAGATTTTTGCAAAAAAAAAAAGAAAAGAAAAGAAAAAAAAATACTGATACCCTAATAATATCTCTATTACCGCTTGTTTGTTTATTTTAAGTATACCTGCAAATATGAGAGTAGTCTAAAAAATAAGGTTACTGTAGTACGCAGGTGTCAAACTCCAGTCGTGAACAGCTGCAGTGTCTGCTGGTTTTCAGGGTGTTCTCAGCACCAGTGGTTCATTTGAGTCACCGATCGGCTAAAGAATCCACACATCTAGTTCTCACGGTCTTATTTGGCAGCTGATTGAAAGGAAAACAGAAACACCCACAGACACTCAGGCCCCACGGGTGTTTAATATGACTAATATAAAATAACTAACCAACAAGTCCAGGGAATAAAGGAAATAAATAACATTGGTTCATCGCTTTCAAAAGTTAAAATCGTTTGAGTTCAGAACACACATTCAATCACATTCTTTTCTTCGGTAGTTTTGTGATCCTCTGATTGTGACAGGGTTACGGTGTAGCATAATGGCTAGGGAACTGAGCTAGCCAGTATGGGGCTGCGGGTTTGATTCACCGGTGGGGCATTGCCATTGTCTCATTGTGTAAGGCGTTTAATTGCTGAAGTAAATATCAGGCAGTATAAATTGATTGTATGTAAAGAATTTAAGTTGCTCCAGATAACAGTGTTTGCTAAATGCCTGAAATGTGACTGGAATCCCTCAAATTACATATTACCTTGGAAACAAGTGTGTGCTTCGATATTCCACCAATAAATGTTTTTAACAAAGCTTTTACTGAGGGATGTCACTACACATTCTTTGTTAATGTTTTTGTTGTTGGCTATGTTGGTATGAATGAATAAGTATTTTTAATGCTTATTTTTAATGCTTAATGCATAAGTTAATAGTCTGTTGGCACTGAGGCATTAACTCGTGTTACTTATTGGAAACTCGATAATAACCATCAACAGAGACCATGCAAATCCTTTAGAACATTTTTCATGGCTTAGTTAAAATGAACAAGTATTGTTTAATGCTTTGTTAATACGTTCATAACTTTTTGTGTGTGTTAAATAAGGCATTAGTTAATTAGTGTTAGTAAATTGAACCTTATTATAAAGTGTTGCCAGCTTTTTGTATTCACTTCTCCAAAGTCTTTAAACTACAATCCAGCAAGTTCAGTCTATCTTGCTAATATGGAACTGCGTCAATACTACAAATTGTGGCCAGGACTTCATCAACATTAGTCTTGAACCTAACATTTGCCTTTGAATTAAATGTGCACAAATTGCTGAATTAATTTTAGTGATTGGTGCCATTCATTAAGCAGTTCTCTCCCTCCTGCTAAATTGTATTAAATGTCTCCACATAGCACAGAGTTTGCCATCTGATGTCAGTGTAGTCCATGGCAGAATTCTTTGTGAAAACCCTTCAGCTTTAACAATCCTTGCTGTAATTAGGGTCAGTTGCAGAAATGCCCTGCTCGTTTAGTTGTTCTTACTGAGATATCACTTGATAACAAGAGGCATGATAATTAATATGTTGTCATGACAGTGATATTGATATACTCAGGATAATTACAAGTTAGTGTGGTTTGTACCAGTCGATGATACTGTATGGGAAAATAGCAGTTAAAAATGTTAGGCTGCTGCAACACTCAACTTTTTAACACTGTTTTTTTTTAACAAGTGGTGATACTGCATGGCAGAGGAATTATTAATGGAAGAAGATCAATTATGCAGGGTTTTGAGACCTATTATACAGAGTTTTGAATGCCCTTACAAATCAGTCTCACAGTTATGAATGTAAGTATTTGGGAAACTTTAGTCATCACTGAATATGTTTGAGTGGTAACTCTCAAAAATGGCTTTCCCTTAAGCAGATATTGTGTAGAAGTGGGTACTCTGTAATGTATTTATTTTCATCTGTGGTGCTTTGTCAGGAAGTTTTGACTGGTTCTTAACTGAGCATTCATCCGCTTGTTAAAAATCACATTATTCAGTACTGAATAGATAATCATGCGTCTGATCAAGGCATGCACAAAAACACAACAATTATGAGAAACAAAAGCCTTGATTTTCAAAAGGACGCTCTGCACTGTATTTAACTTGACCCCCTTCCTCATCGCAACATGCCCCCCCCCCCCCCCCCCGACTTCAATTAGGAGTCCATTTTGTATGCCTGCAAAACATCTCCTTTATAAAATGGCTCTTAATTAAAAAAATAATATTTCTTAGAAAGCTCCAGATATTAAAGGGATAGTACAGTTTTTATTTAAATTAAAAAAATTATTTGTTTTAAAAAAGAATTTCTTATGACATGGCAGCAAGTATAAAGGATGGATAAATAAAAATACACTTCAAGTAACTCCAAAACTGCAAAAACCTAAAAACAAATCTAGAAAGTTTAAGTAACCATTTTAGTCATTTGTCATGTTTAGATAATCCCATTTTCTCTTTTCTCTAGGCGGCAATAGGCACAACTAACTTCTGCCTGAGATTTTTTATTTTGTTATAGCAAAGCAAGAGAACATACTGCAGTTGTTTGAACTTCTAACTTCTACCGCCCACTGCAACACAGTGTAGTACTTCACCTAGCATTAGCATAAAATTACAAAATCCTGGCAGTCCGTGTCCCAGCATGCATTGCGTTGCGTGGTGATGTCACTGAGCGTTTGCCTGCGGGTGGTCTACCACTCGGCACCTGCTAGTGTGTGGTGTGTGTGAGGCCAACCCACTGGGCATCACAAGGTTAAGCAGGAAAGTCAAAAGCGACAAACCCAAACCCACTCCCCTCCCCCCCCCCCAACCCCCTCTTCATTTCCAGGCAATTACCAGCCGTCCCCAGGAGTGACAGATACTTGTCTCGCTCAGTTGTGGGATCAAAGGGCATGGCTGACATGCTTTTCGGTGACCTTATTAAAGTTGTAATTGAGCATGAAAGCCTGTTTTCCTTTGGGGCTCGAGACCAAATCTCAAGCCCTGCTGCCCCCCACCTTCCCCCCCCCCCCCCAATCCCCACCTCTTCCTGTCCTACAGCTGCCTCCGCCATTTTGTTCTTTCTTTCAAAGTGCGATACATCGTAATAAAGTCCGCGATACGTATCAGTGTGTACACGCAGTGTGCAGTATCCTGTTCTCTATATAAATCCTATCCTCGCAGTCCTGTTTCAACAGTCTTAACATCACAGTTCAGTCACCCTAATCATTCCTGTTGCTCTGTTCACATGTAGTATGACAAAACTGCACAATTGCCCTATGGGAATGTGTGTCCAGCCTTGAAATGCACGGATGTATAAAACATGCTTTTCAGCGTGTCCGTGGACGTCGTTATCGCATCATGTGAGTGACCGTGATATGGTAATTAGATGATGAAATATTCAGTGATCTCATGCATTAAGTTGCCCATTAGGCAACTGTAAATGGGCTCGGGGTAGGCCTATTTGTGACGGGTTTTTTTTTCCCCCGTTTTTTTTTTTTTCTTTTGTTTGTGTAAGAGTTTTATAAGAGCTGGACCATGGGAGATGGTTTTGAGGAGGCGGTTCTTTGCCTGTGGGTGACACAGTTAAGCCCACACTGCAGGCATTTCTAATCCCCCCCGCGCGTGCTGCGGACTGCGGACTGATTTAAAAATGGTTTTAAAGATGTCGGCAACTCGCCTGCTCTTAAAAGGAATTTAATATTGCAGCATTGCAGTGCAGTGGAGATGCATCTCGTCTGAAGACTCTTTGGTGCCTGGCGTAGGCCTACCACATCTGGTGCCTGGTAATGGGCCTACAGTGTTATGGGTTTTAAAATAATAATTTTTATTCTATTGCTTGATACAGAATAGCCAATTTTGAAAACTCAGAAATGAACATACTGTAAAAATATTATTTGTTGATTGTGCCATCGGTCATTTAAAACAACTAGTGTGCGTGAGCATATTACTGCATATTCCATGCAATATTATTATGACGAGCGTGATAGTCTGATTTGCACTATTTTTCAATATTTTGACATGGTGCTGATGCCAGCAGATGTTTTCCATAAGCAGCGCTGCCTGCCAGACACCTGATGACATTTTTTCTGTTTGCAGGCAATAATTTGACCTTATTAAACACTTCATGAAGTCCAATTAACTTCCTGAAATGGCTCGTTCTTTCCCCGAGTTTCGTGACGTGGAAACGGAAGTCGTCTGTTGCTTCTTGTTGCTAAACGTATAAAGTGAAAAACAACAGCAAAAAAAAAAAAAGAGAAAAGCTAATCGTAAAGGTAAATTGAAAGTGAATAATGAGTCATCCCATAAACTTTCATAGGCTTAATCATATAATTATCTTACAAAATGAACACAAATGTAGACTGCGGATGGGTTTGTACTCCAGGGCCTGCTGTATAATTGCCTTTAAATGTTTTATTTCCTCACAATGTCCGGTAAAATGGGCCGTTATTAAATCTGGTCCCTGGTTTATGTTGCAGACTTGACGAACAAGATGTGACATCCCAGGCTAACAGCCGGTGGACTGTCGCTAATCGTTTTACTTTCCGGCTAATTCTGCTTCTAAAGTTCAACGGTAACTATGATTCAAATCCGCACGGCTATGTATTTGCGCTACAACATAATGACTGCAACATCGCCCTGTTAGGACAGCAAAAAAATTAATCATTTTTTTGCTTTAATTTGATTTTTTGAGAAACTTTAGTTCCGCAAACAGAGAGGTGCTTCTGCTTTGGATTAGTATTTAGTAGTTAGTATTTAGTATCTTTCGTTTATTCTTGATTTATTCATTTATTCTGCCTCGCTGGACTCCTCACAGAATCAGTGCTGCTAAGTCATGGGGAAATTGGTAAATGCAGCACATCCATAGCGGGATCACTCTTTTTATGGGACGTCCCATCTCACCATAAATGCCATTCACCCCTGTAATGAAGTGGCGGTGTGCTGTTCTGAAGCAGCAGTAGATTAGTGCGTAAAAACTAGTCCGTCTGCTTTCCTCCAGGACACTGGTGTCAAAGCCCAGTCCGTGGTGTCTGCTCGTTTTTGGGGTCACTGATTGGCTACGGAATCCGCACGCCTCGTTCTCAAGGCCTTAATTGGCAGCTGATTGAAAGGAAACCACATAAAACCCTCTAGACGCTGCGGCCACCTTGGGATTCAGTCTGACACCCTGCTTTTGGAGGGCTTGTGCACGGCACGGATATGCACAGTGCATGGGGTTGGGAGCAATGTACAAATGAAACTTTTGTAATATCCCGGGTCATCTACACCCCAGGAAACATTTTATGATTAATAGCTGGCATCTCTTAGTCCCACCACACACACAGATTTACAGAAAAACTAAACATCTTAAAAAAAATGTCACCGTAGAAAATTATTATTATTATAATTATAATATTAATAATTATTATCATCATTATTCCGCTTAATCAGTGATAATACCCTACTATACATTCAGCCATATTGAGTAGCTGGCTGATCATATATTATATTTTGAGTGGACAGCAAGTTTTTATTTTTAATCAACAGTCTTCTCATGCAGTAAGGGTAAATCAAGGCTTGTAAAATTTCCATAAAGGTGAATATTTCCCGAATAATTCCCCCAATGTATTTTACTTAGCAAGCATGGGCCATTATCCAGGGGGAATTAAGCAATGTATATTATCTATGAGTGCAGGTGGACTGAAGACGTTCAAAGAATGCACATCACTCCTGGCTACAACGGCTGTGTCCCCACCGAGATTTCAAACCTGCAACCTCCAGATTACGGTGCCCAGTTCCCTAGCCGCCGCACCACAGGTTTAGGAGGGCTTTGGATTTTGGAGGGATTTCCATAAAATGAGGCCACGTGCCTCGGGAGGAAGAGCGCAGTGCGTGAGGAAGTCTTCCTCAGCAGCTGCTCTCCTCCTCTGTGATTAACCCAGTAATGGCACAGTGCTCATTAAGCCTATTCGGTCATTCGTGGGAAATGGCAGGAGAAGCTGTCCAATCACAGAATAATGTGATGTGATGAAACCAAGCAGCTTAAGCGTTTTCTGCATTTTTTTTTTTTTTTACAAATCGAGAGATATGCGGTCTACATTTATTCTTATTCAGAATATGGCTATATCAGTTAAGATGATGATAGCCTTCACCAGTGAAATACTATGCTAACATTTGCAGTTTCATACCATTCAGTGAGACTGCTGTAATTGCATATTTTATGTAAAGGATTGTAGAAACTCAGCGTACACATTTGTGGGTCAAATGAAAGACGGTGTGTTGTTCCTTTGTCAAAATACAGAGCTCTGACAAATCTCTGACATCATATATTTGGAGACGGCACTTGTTTTTTAACTGGAATTCTTAAGTTCAATTAATACATTTGCTTATTTTGTTAAAATAGTGGAATATATTCCAGCCATTCTAACCATATGCTGACTGTATGAAAGCCATTCTTTTTGTGGCTTGCACCTTTCGTAACTTTGAACAACTGGATTGGAGGCATGAAATTCACAGAGAAACAATGTACAAAAATCATTGCAGGTACTTGAGAAGTATTTAATCCACTATTACATGATATTTATTTATTTATTTATTTATTTATTTGTGAGTGAGTGAGTTATTTTGTTAGTTGTTTGTTTAGTTAGTTAGCTACTTAGTTAGCTGTTTAATTAGTTAGTTAGTTGTTCCGCTAGTTTTTAGTTTTAATTTTTTTTATGGTCTATCTATCTGCCTGTCCGGCCACCTGACCTCAGAAATATTAAATCTATCATTTTACCTGTTTTCTTCTGTTTAGTAAAACAGAATTACAAAATATTGATCTTGATCAACGGAACATTCGTTTTATAAATCACACGCTCCCTGTTTTAATTGTACCTCCTTATGGGAAAAGATGGAACAGTGATTAATTATGTGTCTATGTGTACACATCCTCTGATTTAATAACCATAGGGAATCATTGTATGTTTTAATGCTCCCTTCTGTTTAATAACTCCTTGTCTTATGCAAATGAGAGACCCTCTTTGTCTTTATGTTTCACCATATGCTGCTTGAAACACACTGAAGCCTGAATTCAAAATATGGTCCTTATAGATTAACTGAATTCATAAACACCATCTACAGTATAAGCATTTAGCTTTCTATAACAATCTACATGGCTCATATTTGGAATTCAGCTATAACAAATCTGTTAATAAATATTATATAAAAACGAAAAACATAAATCAGTTAAATAACCAGAATTTCTTTAATCCACAAATATTATCTTCCACCTGCTACAGTACACCACTACAGTACTTATTTGCTGTTTTGTAGTTGAAACAGGTGCGTCAAGAACCATCAAGCGAAATCTACAGGAATCACTTTTAACTAATATCTAAAATACCTAATTGGAGATTACAGTAAAATGAGATTACAGTAAAATGATTGCTGTCTTGGGGAGGGGGGTGTGGGTTAGCTAGGTTACAAATTTATGTCAAAATTGAAACCCAAGCCATTACTTGAAGGTGCCAAGCACATGCTAAATCCAAACTGCATGCAAGACCATAATTATATTCTCATCCATAATGCGAGCCGGTGGTAGTCAGTAGGAAACTGCAGTGTTCATCTGAAAGAAACATCTCTAACCTTTTTCCACACACACAGCCTGCCTTAGTCTTTACTGTTTAGGGGGAGGAAGTGTGTATGAGAGATTGCCACATTAGATAATAAAAAATAAAATAAAACCCTTAACAGGTTCTGCCAGCCTGTATTAGGACACTGAACTGTAAAAGAACCCGATTCGTGCTGGAGCCCGGAGTCTGTGCCTAAGACCTCATGGGGGTTTTTGAAGTATGCGCATACAGTCATGCTTTCTGCTTCTCGGTCCTCTCAGAACCTTCCGTATCTGGGCCACTTACGACGAGTTGAGTACTTCATTCCACACATCACAAGAGGCGATTTTTTTTTTTTTTGAGAAGTGGGTGTGCGGGGAATGTCGTGGGCAGTAAACTCCCTGGTTCTCACACCTCTCAGGTATGATGGTTTTGAGAGCTCAATCTGAGCCTAAATTACTCCTGTGGGGGTGAAAAAGGGGTGGAGGAGGAGGAGCCCGGGGGAGAGTCATGCAGCTTTACTGGAAGCACTTCAGAAAAAATATAAAAAATAAAAAACGATGGAAAAATGATTTCATCCCTCAACTTGCGCTGCGAGAACTTTTAGATGCAGGGTCCCATCTGTGACCCTGCGGGGGTGCAGGGGTAGGGGGGGGAGGGAACTTATTACGGGGCTCTCTGTGATGGCTAAAAGTCTTTGCCTTGCTTTTTGACATCTGTTCGCAGATGAAGGAAGGCTGGAGGTGGGGCAGGCGGGTGCTGGAGGTCACGCAGAGGTCGCGGAGCCCGGCGGGAGAGAAGATGGAGACCCGCAGGGAGCCCAAGGTGAGTTTGGGCCGAGCGTGAGCGCGAGCGCGTGCACAGGTAAGCGGCGGCTAACATGGGAGCACTTGCTTTGATGTTTAGCCATTGGCGGTTTCATCGGGTCCTCTGTGATGAGAGAGCTATTGCCAAAAAAGAGCTCAAAAAATGAGCAATGGGCCAACGGTGGGCAGGGTCAGACCTTAAGGTTGGGGGGGGGGAGCGTTTTCCCTCCCCAGGACTGCATTCTTCTCACTCAACTCAGCCACGATCCCGCAGATTTTTCTCTTTCTCTTCGGTGTTTCTGAATGGCTGGTCAAGCACGTACCGAACACATTTTCGTTTGAAGTGCTGAGCGCAGCCATGACCTTTTAAAAAGCACCGTGTAATTTTTTTAAAATTATGCACCGTAATCAAATAAACAAGCCTTATGTAATTGTTATGCAAGTGCAGCTTGTTGCGTAACATGCGCGGTTGCATAAACAGGTGCACAGGACAGATGTTCGGCGTTGAATCAACTCTGAGAAGAGTACGTTTTGCTGAGATGAACATTCGGTCCAGCTTGGCCTCGCATGATGACGACCGAACACTAAAACCTTACCATTAAAGGGTTTGATTGTGATTTGTGATTTTAATTTGGTTTACGGTTAAGAGCAAACTGTATTTATGGTTGGGAATAGGATTGGGTTTAATGAATGGGCAAATTATGCTTAGATAAAGTGTATAAGGACTGCATTAACCACAAACCCATTAACCATTAGACCGTGCAGAAGCTCCATATGGCTGTGGTTACATTACATCCTGGTCACAAATCATTATTTAATGGCATTAATAGACTGTTCAATTAAAGGGGTGATACAAAGTTTGATTAAGCCAACGAAGCTGGTATGGGAGCAATAGACCTCTGGAGATGCTTTGATTGTCCAGGACAAGGCCTTCCTTGATAATTTATGAGGATATATAGGCTGATATAATTTCATTTTATGTCTTTTTTTGTGCATATAAACGTTGAGTGTGCTTCATTCTACGGGAGTGCAGGAATTCTTAGGGGTTTGACGAAGAGCGCGTCGGAACAATTTAATGTGAAACACATTCCGGGGAGACATTAAATTCTACATTTTAGTGCCGTGTCAAAAAATATATTATTGTAAAAAAAAAACAAGGTTATTTTTACAAGGCGGCTTAATTTCGGAGTCCTGTAATGAAAACAGTGGAGAGACCAGCCGATATTTCCCCCGTGTTTGTTTCAGCACTGCTACTATTACAGACTGTTTTGGTGAGTCATACTGAACAACACTTTATTTTTATTTATTTATTTTTTTACCGTGCTCATTTTGCTGGAATGGTCAGCACGGTCGTTTACGTTTTTAAGGATGTCAAATAAATTAGAAATTGTTCCGGTGTCTGTTTTTATTAAGCTTCACTTCCCTCACCTGCACAGGTGCGGGTGGCCGTGCATTTAAAGGTAATATTATGATTCATGGTCTTGCTTTCAGTTTGTAGTAATGATTACAAGCCGTTCTTTGTTCTTTTTGTTTGTTTTATTTTTATTTTTTTTACCCCCGATGAATTTGTACAACTAGAACTTAATATTCTGACATTACGTAGAGAGTACTTTGAGCAATGTTAAGTTTTCTTTTCTCATCAATCATGAATGAGTTGAAGAGGTTCCTGCAGGAGCTCCTGTTGTGGGATGAAAAATAGTCCAGAAAACTAGTTTTTGGGGGGGCGCCCCCACCGCAGTGAAGCCCGGTGAGAGATGCTGTAATTTGAGGTCAGTGAGGATGACTCCGTTATCTGAGTGCGTTTCTTTTCCATCCGTTTCGTGCGACTCGTTCTCCGACCCCAGCGTAGCTCGCCGGGGCTCGATTTGGACGCCTTTTATGCAAATCGCAAAAAAATGCGACGCAGCCACTGCTGCTGCCTCTCACCAACGGAACAAAGATCAGTTTTTTTTTCTCTTCCGGTCTACAAGAGGAGTACAAATGAAATGCGTAGCAGAGAGCAGTGCAGGGAAAGAAAAAGAAGGGGCAAGTAGTGTGATGTTGTGTGATCGTATTTTGACCAATCGGTGCGCGGCCGTCACGTCGCCGAGCTGACTGGACGACGAGGTGTGACCCGAAAATCACGCTCCACATAAGCCGATTTTACCGAGCGTGCTCCCCCGATCAGAATTTTATTATCTTCATCATCAAACTGGATAGGTAACGCGTTCGTGTAGTCTTTGGACAGCCCCAGCGTTGTGTAAGTGCGATAATGCAGTGGACTGTCAGCGCTACAAGGAAACACGATTCTCTTCGGGATGGAACAAAATGGCCCAGCTGTGTTCTATTTACGATTCTGGAGTGCATCATGGCCCCAGCGTAGTGCAATGGGCATCGTTGTGCGTTTAAAATAGAAACGCGTTTGAATATTTCTTGGAAAAAAAGCCTCCATCCGCCCACATTTCATTGCTACTCCCGTTAAAATCACGTGCATCTCAGATTTTTTTTCATGGCACTTTCATTAGCAGAATTATGCCACCAACTCTTGTGTTCATCCAGAAAGTTCACACTGAAGTTCAATTGCAAGGGAAAGTTATGGACAAATGAATTCAGACCACAGTGAATCCACAGCATCCATTACGTTGTAATCCATTACATTACGTCGGTCGCACTGTTTTATGTGGAGTGATGGCCAAGTCAACAGCTGGCCCCTTTGGTGCATGTGCACTGAGCTTGCTACTGTTTATTTGTTGTCACCATGGTAAATTGGCAACATGAATTAAAGTAATCTGTCGCTTTTATGTATTGTGTTACGTAAGGCATATATTGTGAAACTGCATGCTCTTTTTAGAAGAAATGTAGAAGGTATTGAAAGAAACAGTGATCTGGTGCATTGTACCTGTCATGTAGGAGGTCGAAGGTCATGAACAAGTCGTAACTGAAAAGGTGTTCCAGGCTGGTTACTCCTCTCTTTTTCCATATTGGGAATATGAAAGGTTTTTTTTATTATTGTTTTGGAGCATGGGGGTAATGCCCGATTGGTGTGAAGAAAGAGGGAGAAGGGATGTGCTGAAAAATTTAATTTGGATTCCACCAGGAAGTCAGTGGTGCACTGATGATATTGGTTTGAAAGCAGTACTGCCTTTTTTTTTTTGTTGGTCCATGAAGAGTAGACACTTAATGGGCAGTTCTGGGGTTATTGATCGTTGTATGTCGAGCTTGGTTTGTTTTCTTAGTCCAACTTTGTATGTACTGTAGCAGGGTAGAGAGGAAGTTATTGTAGAAATAGTAGTGCTTCGTCCCCCCCCCCCCCCCCCAAGGTGTTTGGGTTTCTGGGTAGATGGTGTATTTATTTTTATTTTTCCATAGATTGCATTGTTGCCGTTCTCGTTGTTAGTGTTAATCAGTTTAACCACCAGGGTCCAAGTTGAACTATGCGGTTGTTCCCTGTACTTGGACCGGTACTTCTCTCTAGGGGTTTCGTCATACTTGTTCCTGGTTATGGTTATACACTTTGTTGTACGTCGCTCTGGATAAGAGCGTCTGCCAAATGCCTGTAAAAATAAAAAAAATAAAAAAGATTCGCGTCTTTTGTTTTCCCAATAAAATGTATTGACTGCAGAATTGAGGGTTGCAGAACCAGCTTGGAGGAGGTATGAAATCCTGAAACCCCGCTCGCTGTACTGTAGCGCTGACGCGTTGCCTTCCTGGTCTTAAAGTGCTATGATCCCTCTCAGCCTCCCGCAGCCTCCCGCAGAACGCTTGCGTCTGTCGAGTGGCGTTCTGGTTTCTAATTGGTTTCTGGTGGAATGCCACCTGTGATGTAAAACCCTCTCGGTAATGGCCTTGTGGAGACTGGCAGGTTCGCTAACCTCTGCTGGCATTCCTTCCGGTGTGGCACAAAATGTGAGTCGTTAATTTAGCCACCTACTGGGCACACGGAGTACTGCGCCCATAAATGTGTTCCCCCAGCATGTAGGATCTCAGTGACAACCACACGTGAGGCGTGTGTGTGTGTGTGTGTGTGTGTGTGCATGTGTGTGAGTGTGTATGTGTATGTGTGTGTGTGTGTGTGTGTTTGTGTGCTTAAGTGTGCAAGTGTGTATGCAAGCATACTTGTGTGTGTTTGAGTGTGTGCATGTGCGTGCGTGTAGATGTGTGTGTGTGTATTTGTGTGCTTATGTGTCTGGGTGTGTGTGCGTGTGTGTGCGATCGTGTGCGTGTGTGTGTGTGTGTTTGTGTGCTTATGTGTCTGGGTGTGTGTGCGTGTGTGTGCGATCGTGTGCGTGTGTGTGTGTGTGTGTGTGTGTGTGTGTGTGTGTGCTTATGTGTGTAAGGTTGTACCCAAGCATACTTGTGTGTGTGTGTGTGTGTGTGTGCTTATGTGTGCAAGGTTGTACCCAAGCATATGTGTGTGTGTGTGTGTGTGTGCTTATGTGTGCGAGTGTGTACCCAAGCATACGTGTGTGTGTGTGTGTGTGTGTGTGTGTGTGTGTGTGTGGCTTATGTGTGCGAGTGTGTACCCAAGCATACGTGTGTGTGTGTGTGTGTGTGTGTGTGTGCTTATGTGTGCGAGTGTGTACCCAAGCATACGTGTGTGTGTGTGTGTGTGTGTGTGTGCGAGTGTGTACCCAAGCATACGTGTGTGTGTGTTTGCCGCACGCTGGGGCCCTTTCAAATGTTTCCACTCTGAAACGCATCATCGGCGAACGGAACCTTCTGACAGGGGAAATATAAAGCAACCGTCGCGATCAAAAGGATGGCGGAAAGTGATAACTCTTTATGGACAGAATAAATGGAAATTTATTCAGAAGCTTTTTGTACTGTTCAGCTTCGCGCTCTTTCTTTTCTTTTTCTTTTTTTTGTTGAAAATTGCAAAGGGAGCATGCGTTCCCATGAGAGAAACATGTTTCAACTTCAAATGGTGCTTTCCTGTGTTGTCTCTCTATAAATACACTGCAGACAGATGGATAGATACCTCCTTTACCAGCAGAGAAAGATGGAGGGAGCTCTACAATTGGCAGATGTCTCTCTGTGAGTAGCTGACTGGCTGGCTGACTGACTGACTGACTAGCTGGCTGGCTGGCTGACTGGCTGGCTGGCTGGCTGACTGACTGACTGACTGACTGATTGATTGATTGATTGGCTGACTGACTGACTGACTGACTGACTGATTGATTGGCTGGCTGGCTGACTGACTGATTGATTGGCTGTCTGGCTGACTAACTGACTGGCTGGCTGACTGACTGGCTGACTGGGTTGTTGAGCTAAGGGTTCCTAAGGCTTCTGGATCCTTCTGGATAAATAATTGCAGCCAATGAAAACAATGGACAGTGATGGAACTGTTACAGTTGGTTTTACAATACATCACGGCTAACATGCAGATATTGAACGTGTGCTTCCCGAAACATCTCAGATTACATCGTTCGACGCTGGAGGGAAGCGTGTCGTCACGGGGGGTGTCCTGCCTCTAGGTGCTGCGTTGGAGTTTAAAATCTATTTTTAAGACACTGATGAGGCAATCTTTAAAGCGCACTAAAACCGCCTATATACATTTAGCAATGCATATCAAATACAATATACGAACCAGAAGGTTCAAACGAGGATCTTCGGCTGTTATGTGAGGATGAACGCATCGTAGCCGCGTTTCTCCGTCCTTCTCCTGATTGGCTCCGGAGGTCTGGAGGCGGGCTAACGACACACTTATCCGCTCTGTGTGTGGCCCGGGGCTCTCGCTAAAGTCACGACGTTTTGTGCTCAGGAGAGCTAATGGGGTTTTTTAGGGAACGGGCCGGATATTAACGGCGCGTCTTACGAGGGGTTCTTACGATAATGTTGGCGCTGTTAACGGCTCGGCGAAACGGGGCCCTGGTTAGTTCTGCTTTGTCTGGGGGGGGGGTTCACAGAGAGCGTTTTCTGTTGGAGAAAGAGGCCACATCATTATCACCGCTGCTCAGGGGGAGATGGCACTGCCTTGATATGCAGGCCAGATCTGAGCCCATGGCTGCTCTCTAAATTGTGCTGCAGTCTAATTTATTTCACAGTCCCCGCCTTTTTATTTCAGAGTCCCCGCCTTTTTATTTCAGAGTCCGCCTTTTATTCAAGTCCCCTTGTATTCAGTCCCCGCCTTTTTATTTCATATCCCGCTTTATTTATAGTCCCCACCTTTTTATTTCATAGTCCCCGCCTTTTTATTTCAGAGTCCCCGCCTTTTTATTTCAGAGTCCCCGCCTTTTTATTTCAGAGTCCCCGCCTTTTTATTTCACAGTCCCCGCCTTTTTATTTCACAGTCCCCGCCTTTTTATTTCAGAATCCCTGCCTTTTTATTTTAGAATACCCGCTTTTATGTTCCAGGATCCCCTGCCTTTATATTTCAGTTCCCGCCTTTATATCTGAGAATAGCCTGCCTCAGATAGAAAGGTCCACACATTGACTTATTCGGACTGTAGCAAATGATTCGAAAGGCTGAATTAATATATATTTCTTGTTCCTGCCTGGCAATATAAATGTCATCTAGCTGGAAAATCGGAATGTCCTTTATTTGTATTATTTATTTATTTTTTACGTGCCTGGCTCTCTGAAGCGATAATGATCCAATGACAAATGACAGAGACTAATTAGCCAATGGCTTCCCTGCCCTCGTTTGCCCCGCCCACACGCAGTTCCCCTGCTCCAGCGTGAAGAGGAAGAATCTCAGATCTTTAGGAAAGGTCACAGACGGGCGCTGGGTGGTCGAGCCGCGGGTCGGAACGCATCGATTCGGGAAGCCGATCAGAATCTCGCGCTGATGGATGGCCTCGCACGCAACCTGGCATCACAACCCCGCAGCCGGGGATGAAAGGAGCGATGGAGGACACGGACCGCACGGCCCCGGAGCTGAGCAGAACGCCTGAAAACTACGAGAGAGGGATAGAGGGAGGGAGAGGGCGAGGGAGTGTGAGAGAGAGAGGGAGAGACGGACAAAGAGAGAGAGAGAGGGAGAGGGTGAGAGAAAGAGAGAGAGTGAGAGAGGGTGAGAGAGAGAGAGAGTAAGGGTCTTTTGTCATTTTGTGTATTCCATTGCTTTTGCAACCCAAGTTTACAGTACTTGACAATGATTATTTTCTGCTGTACCATGTTAAAGCTAATTTAAACTGACGAGGAGGACACGCAGTGTGGTAATGGATAATATCATGCACACGTTCGGGCAATTATTTACTAATTAAAAGAAGGCATGTTTTTTTGTTTTTAATGAGTTTTTTTGTTTGTTTTCTCTTTCTGATTGGGCAGCTAATGCGTTTCTTTTCCCTGTTTTTTTTTCTCCGAAACTGTGGCGTGGATGACTCATTAACAATGAACTTTGCTTACACTGCCCACAATGCACAGCAAATACTCCGCACTCAATGCAAGAGCAAAACATCCCTCCCCCTCCCCACCCCATAACCTTGGATTTCCCAGACTGCTGTTTCGCTTGAGGCAACCGTCACTGAACCCATCCACCACCCCTCAGCCCCCTCCCCTGGGGA